>NW_027309036.1:0-55598 GCF_047496885.1 Scyliorhinus torazame
ATTGGATCCGCCACGTACAGCAACAGGTCATCCGCATATAGCGACACCTGATGCTCTTCTCCCACTCGGACCACCCCCCTCCATTTATTAGACTCCCTCAATGACATGGCCAATGGTTCGATCGCCAATGCGAACAACAGGGGGGCCAGGGGGCACCCCTGCCTCGTCCCTCGGTACAGTCGAAAGTACTCCGACCTCCGCCGGTTCGTCACTACACTCACCATCGGGGCTCTGTAAAGGAACTTAACCCAATTGATAAACCCTACCCCGAATCCAAACTTACGCAGCACCTCCCAGAGGTACTCCCACTCTACTTGGTCAAAGGCCTTCTCCGTGTCCATAGCTGCCACTATCTCCGCCTCTCCCTCCTCCGATGGCATCATTATCACGTTTAAGAGCCGCCGCACATTGGTGTTTAGTTGCCTGCCCATTACAAATCCCGTCTGGTCCTCGTGGATTACCCCCGGGACACAGTCCTCGATCCTCGTGGCCAGCACTTTTGCCAGCAACTTTGCATCCACATTGAGGAGCGAGATCGGCCTGTACGATCCACATTGCAGTGGGCCCTTGTCCCGCTTTAGGATCAAAGAAATTGTCGCTTCCGACATTGCCGGGGGCAGGGTCCCCGCCTCTCTTGCCTCAATAAAGGTCCTCACCAGTAGCGGGGCCAACAGGTCTGCGTACTTCCTGCAGAACTCCACCGGGAATCCGTCCGGTCCCGGGGCCTTCCCCGCCTGCATGCTCCCCAAACCCTTGCTCAGCTCCTCCAAACCAATTGGTGCCCCCAAACCAGCCACCTCTTGCTCCTCCACCCTCGGGAATCACAGCTGATCTAGGAATCGTCTCATCCCCTCTTCCCCCGCTGGGGGGTGGGATCTGTACAGCTCTTCATAAAAGGCCTTGAATACCTCGTTTATTTTCGTCGCACTCCGAACCGTGGCTCCCCTTCCATCTTTGATTCCCCCTATTTCCCTCGCTGCCATATCTTACGGAGCTGGTGTGCCAGCATCCGACTAGCCTTTTCCCCATACTCGTAGGTTGCGCTTTCCTCCACTGTGCCTCCGCCTTCCCTGTGGTCAACAGGTCAAACTCCGTCTGGAGCCGTCGTCTTTCCCCAAGTAATCTTTCCTCCGGGGCCTCTGCGTATCTCCTGTCCACTCTCAAAATCTCCCCCACTAACCTCTCCCTTTCCATACCCTCTGTCTTCTCCCTATGAGCCCTAATGGAAATTAGCTCTCCCCTGATCACCGCCTTCAACGCCTCCCATACTACCCCCACCCGCACCCCCCCGTTGTCGTTGGCCTCCAAGTACCTTTCGATACACCCCCTCACCTTCCCACACACCACCTCGTCCGCCAGCAGTCCCACATCCAGCCGCCACAACGGGCGTTGGTCCCTATCCTCTCCCAGCTCCAGTTCCACCCAGTGTGGGGCATGGTCCGAAACGGCTATGGCCGAATACTCCGTCCCCTCCACCCTCGGGATGAGCGCCCTACCCAGAACAAAGAAATCTATCTGGGAGTAGGCTTTATGTACATGGGAGAAGAAAGAAAATTCCCTGGCCTGCGGCCTTGCATCCCGCCATGGGTCCAATCCCCCCATCTGATCCATAAACCCCCTAAGTACCTTGGCCGCCGCCGGCCTCTTTCCAGTCCTTGATTTGGAGCGGTCCAGTGCTGGATCTAACACTGTATTGAAGTCCCCTCCCGTTATCAGGCCTCCTATCTCCAGGTCCGGAATGCGCCCCAACATGCGCTTCATGAATCCTGCATCATCCCAGTTCGGGGCGTATACGTTTACCAACACCACCCACGTCCCTTGCAGCCTACCGCTCACCATTACATATCGCCCTCCATTGTCCGCTACAATAGTCTTGGCCTCCAATGACACCCGCTTTCCCACCAATATTGCCACCACTCTATTCTTCGCGTCCAGTCCCGAGTGGAATACCTGTCCTACCCATCCCTTTCTTAGCCTGACCTGGTCCGCCACCTTCAGGTGTGTCTCTTGGAGCATGGCCACGTCCGCCTTCAGTCCCTTTAAGTGCGCGAACACTCGAGCCTTCTTCACCGGCCCATTCAGGCCCCTCACATTCCACATTATCAGCCGGATTGGAGGGGCTCTCACCCCCCCCCCCCCACGCCCCACCGACTAACCATCTCCTTTTCTGCGCCAGTCCCGTGTCCACGCCTCCCTCATCCTCCAGTCCCCCAGAGGGGGGGCCCCTGTCCCGACCACCTCTTCTGTGTCCCATTCCCTTTCGGCCAGTGCAGCAGCAACCCTTCCCCCCCCCTCCCCTCCCCCCCGCAAGACCCATGTCTAGCTTTTTTGCTCCCCCCATGTCACTCCCGTAAGTCAGCTGACGCCTGCTGACCCCGGCTTCCCCCGCCGTACCATTGACCTCCCCGCAATCCATATGCATTCCTTCGTTCCCCTTCCCGTCTTTCCAAAGCCCGCTCCGCCCCCTCTGGCGCAGCTCCTGCCGTGGCCTTGTCTCTCCCCCAGCCCATGTAACATTTCCTGCGCGTGATTGACCCCCTATATACAACAACCATCACATATCAAACCCCAAAACATCCCCCCCACCCTCACAAACCCTCAGTTAGAGTCCAACATTTCGGCTTGTACAAAGGTCCACGCCTCTTCAGGCGTTTTGAAGTAATAGTGTTGGCCCTTATATGTGACCCACAGTCGCGCTGGCTGCAGCATTCCGAATTTCACTTCTTTCCAGTACAACGCCGCTTTGGCCCGGTTGAAACCCGCTCTCCGCTTTGCAACCTCCGTGCTCCAGTCCGGGTATATTCGGATCTCTGCATTGTCCCACTTACTGCTCCGTTCCTTCTTGGCCCATCTCAGGACCCACTCTCTGTCCGTGAACCGGTGGAACCTCGCCACCATCGCCCTTGGCGGCTCATTTGCCTGGAGCTTCTTCGCCAGCACCCGATGTGCCCCGTCCAACTCCAGCGGCCTCGAAGGGGCCTTCGTGCCCATCATCGCCTCAGGCATCGTGCTCGCGTATGCCCCGGCATCAGCCCCCTCCACTCCCTCAGGGAGACACAGGATTCGCAGATTCTTTCTCCTCGACCTGTTCTCCAGGTCTTCGAGTCTTCCCGCCCACCTCTTGTGTCGCGCCTCGTTCTGCTCCACTCTCACCGCCAGGCCCACGAGCTCGTCCTCGTTCTGACTGACTCTTTTCTGTACCTCCTGGATCTTAGCTTCGTGGGCCTTCTGGGTGATCCCGAGTCCTTCAATTGCCGAAAGCATAGGTGCCAACACCTCCTTGCGCATCTCCTCGCGCTGCTCCTCGAAGCAGCGCTTGATGAACTCCTGCGGCTCCCCTTTGTCCCTGGCCGTCGCCATTTTGTTTTCTTCCCTCGCTTCTCCCGTTGCTCCAGTGCCGCTCCTTTGGCCGTTACACTTCTGGTCCGTTTCATAGACGTTGGAGGGGGACCTCTCTCTTCCCTTCCCCACGGGATGCGTCAAAAAAAAAAAAAAAAAAGTTCTGTTGGGGTTCCTCTAATGAGCCCGAAAATCCGTGGTAGCGGGAGCTGCCGAATCGTGCCGCTTAGCTCCGCATAGCCGCAACCGGAAGTCGAGAGGGAATCCTTTTGGCAGTGTTCGCTTCACCAGTCTGCCCCAGAAAGTCTATGGAAACTCCTGAAAAAGGTCTGGGAGTCCGTTCCAGACGGGAGCTGCCGAATGCGCGACCTACTCCTCCATGGCCGCCACCGGAAGCCTCGTCCCTGCTTCTTCAATGGCCCTGGTAGATCCTTTCACAGTTGTTCCCTCTGCTGCTAGAATTCACCTTTGATAGAGTCAAGTCAGATTGCAGCTTTAAGCTTGCCCTTCCCCCGCCTGCATGCTGGAAGAGGCCTTTGTCTATTCCTGCAGCTCAAGCCAAATCTTTTACTGTTTCTGCCGGGTCTGGCAGCCAAAAGACATAACATTCCTGGGGGACACTGTCAGGGGAATGCTGCAGTCTTCTTCCCACACCGGGAAATGTCAAACAAATGCCGTGGGGGCCCTGTAAAAGAGCCCAAAATTCCGTTCCAAGCGGGAGCTACCGAATATGCGACCTAGCTCTGCATAGCCGCATCCGGAAGTCCGATTCTCTTAAGGTTAACGTGCAGGTTCAATTGGCAGTTAGGAAGGCAAATGCAGTGTTAGCATTCATGTCAAGAGGGTTAGAATACAAGACCAGGGATGTACTTCTGAGGTTGTCTAAGGCTCTGGTCAGGCCCCATTTGGAGTATTGTGAGCAGTTTTGGACCCCGTATCTAAGGAAGGACATGCTGGCCTTGGAAAGGGTCCAGAGGAGGTTCACAAGAATGATCCCTGGAATGAGGAGCTTGTCGTATGAGGAATAGTTGAAGATTCCGGGTCGGTACTCGTTGGAGTTTAGAAGGATAAGGGGGAATCTTATTGAAACTTATAGGATACTGCGAGGCCTGGATAGAGTGGACGTGGAGAGGATGTTTTCACTTGCAGGAAAAACTAGAACCAGAGGACATCATCTCAGACTAAAGGGACGATCCTTTAAAACAGAGATGAGGAGGAATTTCTTCCGCCAGAGGATGGTGAATCTGTGGAACTCATTGCCGCAGAAGGCGGTGGAGGCCAAATCACTGAGTGTCTTTGAGACAGAGATAGATAGGTTCTTGATTAATCAGGGGTTATGGGGAGAAGGCAGGAGAATGGGGTGAGAAAATATCAGCCATGATTGAATGACGGAGCAGACTCGATGGGCCGAGTGGCCTAACGTCTTATGGTTTTATGGAACCTACAGCAGGCTCTGAACACTGTGTGTTCATAAATATAGTGACTTGTGTTCTGGCTCAACTTCATTCTCAGCATTTCAAAATGCCAAATAATAATCCCATGTCTCTTCCCGTCCAGACAGCCCAGCATTGTTCTTGTAAAATTATGCACTGGAAAACATGGAGCTGTGTTATCAGCTGCAAAATGAGTATTGTTTTGTTGAACACAGGAGTTATCAGGAAAATGTGAAAAACTTTTACTGGAAAGGTCAAAATTATTTGGATGGATCTTTTTCCTTTGTTCAATAACAATAAAAACTAATGCAGCACTGCCTCAATTTATTTAAGTCAGAACAATTGTCTCAGTGAAATAACTGCATATTGGGCTGAAGATTAATTATAACGGTAAGGCATATCTCACTTTCTGTGGCAGTGCATTTTCAGTTACCGAATATCTGGCTACTTCATTGATGGGAATGTATTCAGTACGGTTAATTATACAAAAATGCTATATTTGTCATGGAATTGCAGAACTGTGCCAAAACAATTGCAGTCTATAAACATTGTAAAGCAGGAGTTACTAGCCTCAATTAGCTATTCCTACACTGACATGAATCAGACCATGTTTGGCTCATTTTTCAAGTTCTTACATTATACCCAAAGCAGTTGCATCAGGCTTGGAATACCTGTGCCCTGTGCTTTTGGCTGGGGGCGTGGGTGATACGAGCAGCCTGTGCCACGAGGTACATGTGTGTACTGCAAGTTTCTTTGTGCCAAAATAAATCTACCAACTGCCATGCCAATTGATGGCTGCTGTCCATCGCGAGAGATGAGGGGCAAAAGTAGATTATTGTCAAATATTAATTTAAACTGACCCTCCATGAAGCCGCCAATGTCGTGTGCGGGTGGCAGGGTTCATTCTGTACGTGTTCAAATCATAGAATCCCTACTGTACAGAAGGAGGCCATTCGGCCCATCAAATCTGCACCGACCCTTTCAATGAGCATTCTACCCATGTCCACCCCGCCCTTACCCCATAACCTAACCTACATACTAAGGGGCAATGTAGCCTGACCAATCCACCAAGCCTGCACATCTTTGCACTGTGGGAGGAAACTGGTGCACCCGGAGGAAACCGGGGAGAGCGTGCAAACTCCACACAAACAGTGACCCGAGGCCTGAACGCTGTGAGGTAGCAGTGCTAACCACTGTGTCACCATGCCACCCAAATCTGTGTGTTCACAAATTTGAATGCCCTTTCACTAAATAACATTTTACTGTATAGAGCAAATTTGGGAGAAAATGTCCACTGAGCTGAGCTAATAAAATTGGAAGGAACGCATTTACGATGAGGCACAGTGCAATGCTGGAGCCTATTATTACACTTGAGCACTTCCAACAAGCAGCATATGAAATAAGTTTTGAAAATGGGACAAAATTCATGCTTGTTGTTCAAAATGCATCTTTAAAATCAAGAATTCAATGAAGGGGAAATCCCTGCCATGGAGGAGAGGCGGGGCACCTTGTTCCCTGGGTAGGAAGGACGCCCACAGGCGTCTACCAGGACTGGCTGCAGGTGGTAGAAGCCGTGCGTGCTGTGGGCCACACAACCAGGACCGATTAGCAGAATCGCAAGAAGTTGCATGGCCTCCTCAGCGCGGCCAGAGTAAGTAACCAGCCCCTCGCCCCTTGCACCACCCAAGTCCAACACCCCCAATACCCATAGCACCCCCCCCCCCCTTCCACACGGCCTCCACCAAGCGGACCAGTAGGCAGTGCTGGGTGTGGGTGGGCAACCCCCCAGCCCCTCCCCCCCCCCACCCCCCCCGCCCCCCCCACCCCGAGGGTGTTCGAACCCCAACCTGCCTATAATCTAATCATGCGTCTTGCAGGATCACTTGGCGATGAGGCGGGCCCATCCGACGTCACCAGCCCCCGGCTCCAATCCCAAGAACAGGGTGACATCATGCCACCTGGGATGTTCAAATGATTGATGGGCCCGTCCATGCCCAGTCGCTCCAGAGGACAGCCACCAAAGGGGACGCAGGTCACAGCCCGGGATTCGCAGCAGGCTGCCTCCATTCCTGATGTACCGCCTGGGGACCCACCGAGATATAGTGTTCGGGCTCATAAGGGCAGAAAGCTGTGCACATTTTAGGTTGGCACGTGTGCAGCAGATAGGATCGTGTTTTGGGCTGGGGTACATTTTATATCACAATAAACACCTTGGCACACTGACGTTCCGACCAGCCTCGGTGCTCTCTCTGCAGGATGTGAGGGATGGGCTGGCCTGGAAGCAGAGGGTGTGCAGGGTGGAGGGGTGGGAGGGCGCTGGTGGGAGCGAGGGCGTCGGAGGTGGGCATGGGTCAGGGCCCCAAGTTAGCCGCCGGACACTGCCCCGATCCCCAGCCCTGCCCACCCCCATCACACCCCGGAGCCCGTCCCCACCTCGGCTACCCCAAGGGTTTGATGGGACCGTGCAGTGGAATGTCCAGCTGGCATGCAGGGATCACCCGGGTGGATGGTGGAATGTGCTACCGAGGGCAAGCATCAGATTCCGATCAATGATGCAGAGCACCAGAGCTCATCGTGGAGCAGGTCATCATTATCGTCCATCCCATGGACCAGAGAACATGATATTGCCAACTGAGGACCCGCACCATGTAGTGAGGCACCGATGGAGCACGGAGAATGAAAGAATTCCTACTGTGTGGAAGGAGGCCATTGGGCCCATCGAGCCTGCACCGACCATAGTGACCCTATCCAGGCACACTCCCCCGCCCCATCCCCGTAACCCCACCAAACCTGCACATCTTTGGACTGTGGGAGGAAACCGAAGCACGTGGAGGAAACCCACGCAGACATGGGGAGAACGTGCAAACTCCACACAGATGGTCACCCAAAGTCGTAATTGAACCCGGGTCCCTGGCGCCGTGCGGCAGCAGTGCTAACCACTGTGCCACCATGCTGCCTTTATACTCCGTTTTCCAGATCTTAGCCCATTCACCTAACCTATCTATATTATTTTATAGTTTTCCCATGTCCTCGTCACAACTTTGTTAATGGTATCAATGCAATTCAGGATGCAAAGCCCATGTGTGTTACATGCAGCCAAGTACTGGCAGAGAGAGTTTAAAACCCTCAAAACTTCAACGGCATTTGACGACTAAGCATGGCAAACTTGTGGATAAACTTCTTGATTTTTTCAAACGATGCAGCGAGAACTTAAATCATCAGCTGAAGTCTTTGAGCAGAAATGTAACATTGAATGACAAAGCAAGTGAGATTATGAGAATAATAATAATAATCTTTATTGCCACAAGTAGGCTTACATTAACACTGCACTGAAGTTACTGTGAAAAGCCCCTAGTCGCCACACTCTGGCGCCAGTTCGGGTACACGGAGAGAGAATTCAGGATGTCCAAATTACCTAACAAGCACAACTTTCGGGACTTGTGGGAGGAAACCGGAGCACCCGGAGGAAACCCACGCAGACACGGGGAGAACATGCAGACTCCACAAAGACAGTTACCCATGCCGGGAATCGAACCTGGGACCCTGGAATCCCAAGAGGAATCATGAGTTTTCTTTCTATAGCCATGTTGTACTCCGTATTGTGAGCACTAGGAAACATGAGTTGTGTTCCATAGCCATGCGTTACTCAGCATTGTGAGCACTAGGAAACATGAGTTGTGTTCTATAGCCATGTGTTACTCAGCGTTGTGAGCAATAGGAAACAAGAGTTATGTTCTATAGCCATGTGTTTCTCAGCATTGTGAGCACTTGAAAACATGAGTTGTGTTCTATTGCCATGTGTAACTCAGCGTTATGAGCACGAGGAAACATGAATTGTGTTCTATAGCCATGTGTTACTCCGTGTTGTGAGTACTAGGAATCATGAGTTGTGTTCTATAGCCCTGTATTACTCAGCATTTTGAGCACGAGGAAACATGAGTTATGTTCTATAGCCATGTGTTACTCAGCGTTGTGAGCACGAGGAAACATGAGTTGTGTTCTGTAGCCATGTGTTACTGAGCGTTGTGAGCACGAGGAAACATGAGTTGTGTTCTATAGCCATGTGTTACTCAGCGTTGTGAGCACGAGGAAACATGAGTTGTGTTCTGTAGCCATGTGTTACTGAGCGTTGTGAGCACGAGGAAACATGAGTTGTGTTCTATAGCCATGTGTTACTCAGCGTTGTGAGCACTAGGAAACATGAGTTGTGTTCTATCGCCATGTGTTACTCAGCGTTATGAGCACGAGGAAACATGAGTTGTGTTCTATAGCCATGTGTTACTCAGCGTTGTGAGCACGAGGAAACATGAGTGTGACACAAAACGTGATGTCCCGGATCGTGTTTTCCGGGTCCTTAAGGGGGAGGGGGAGCAGCCCCAAGTCGTGGTCCACATTGGCACTAACGACATAGGTAGGAAAGGGGATAAGGATGTCAGGCAGGCTTTCAGGGAGCTAGGATGGAAGCTCAGAACTAGAACAAACAGAGTTGTTATCTCTGGGTTGTTGCCCGTGCCACGTGATAGTGAGATGAGGAATAGGGAGAGAGAGCAATTAAACACGTGGCTACAGGGATGGTGCAGGCGGGAGGGATTCAGATTTCTGGATAACTGGGGCTCTTTCTGGGGAAGGTGGGGCCTCTACAGACAGGATGGTCTACATCTGAACCTGCGGGGCACAAATATCCTGGGGGGGAGATTTGTTAGTGCTCTTTGGGGGGGTTTAAACTCATGCAGCAGGGGCATGGGAACCTGGATTGTAGTTTTAGGGTAAGGGAGAATGAGAGTATAGAGGTCAGGAGCTCAGATTTGACGTCGCAGGAGGGGGCCAGTGTTCTGGTAGGTGGTTTGAAGTGTGTCTACTTCAATGCCAGGAGTATACGAAATAAGGTAGGGGAACTGGCAGCATGGGTTGGTACCTGGGGCTTCGATGTTGTGGCCATTTCGGAGACATGGATAGAGCAGGGACAGGAATGGATGTTGCAGGTTCCGGGGTTTAGGTGTTTTAGTAAGCTCAGAGAAGGAGGCAAAAGAGGGGGAGGTGTGGCGCTGCTAGTCAAGAGCAGTATTACGGTGGCGGAGAGGATGCTAGATGGGGACTCATCTTCCGAGGTAGCATGGGCTGAGGTTAGAAACATGAAAGGAGAGGTCACACTGTTGGGAGTCTTCTATAGGCCTCCAATTAGTTCGAGAGATGTAGAGGAAAGGATGGCGAGGATGATCCAGGATAAGAGCGAAAGTAACAGGGTAGTTATTATGGGAGACTTTAACTTTCCAAATATTGACTGGAAAAGATATAGTTCGAGTACATTAGATGGGTCGTTTTTTGTACAGTGTGTGCAGGAGGGTTTCCTGACACAATATGTTGACAGGCCAACAAGAGGCGAGGCCATATTGGATTTGGTTTTGGGTAATGAACCAGGCCAGGTGTTGGATTTGGAGGTAGGTGGGCACTTTGGGGACAGTGACCACAATTCGGTGACGTTTACGTTAAGGATGGAAAGGGATAAGTATACACCGCAGGGCAAGAGTTATAGCTGGGGGAAGGGAAATTATGATGCCATTAGACGTGACTTGGGGAGGATAAGGTGGAGAAGTAGGCTGCAAGTGTTGGACATACTGGATAAATGGAGCTTGTTCAAGGATCAGCTACTGCGAGTTCTTGATAAGTATGTACCGGTCAGGCAGGGAGGAAGGTGCCGAGCGAGGGAACCGTGGTTTACCAAAGAAGTGGAATCTCTTGTTAAGAGGAAGAAGGAGGCCTATGTGAAGATGAGGTGTGAAGTTTCAGTTGGGGCGATGGATAGTTACAAGGTAGCGAGGAAGGATCTAAAGAGAGAGCTAAGATGAGCAAGGAGGGGACATGAGAAGTATTTGGCAGGAAGGATCAAGGAAAACTCAAAAGCTTTCTATAGGTATGTCAGGAATAAGCGAATGACGAGGGAAAGAGTAGGACCAGTCAAGCACAGGGATGGGAAGTTGTGTGTAGAGTCTGAAGAGATAGGCGAGATACTAAATGAATATTTTTCGTCAGTATTCACTCAGGAAAAAGATAATGTTGTGGAGGAGAATGCTGAGCTCCAGGTAAATAGATTAGATGGCATTGAGGTACGTAGGGAAGAGGTGTTGGCTATTCTGGACAGGCTGAAAATAGATAAGTCCCCGGGACCTGATGGGATTTATCCTAGGATTCTCTGGGAGGCCAGGGAAGAGATTGCTGGACCTTTGGCTTTGATTTTTATGTCATCATTGGCTACAGGAATAGTGCCAGAGGACTGGAGGATAGCAAATGTGGTCCCTTTGTTCAAAAAGGGGAGCAAAGACAACCCCAGCAACTATGACCGGTGAGCCTCACGTCTGTAGTGGGTAAAGTCTTGGAGGGGATTATAAGAGACAAGATTTATAATCATCTAGATAGGAATAATATGATCAGGGATAGTCAGCATGGCTTTGTGAAGGGTAGGTCATGCCTCACAAACCTTATCGAGTTCTTTGAGAAGGTGACTGAACAGGTAGACGAGGGTAGAGCAGTTGATGTGGTGTATATGGATTTCAGCAAAGCGTTTGATAAGGTTCCCCACGGTAGGCTATTGCAGAAAATACGGAGGCTGGGGATTGAGGGTGATTTAGAGATGTGGATCAGAAATTGGCTAGCTGAAAGAAGACAGAGGGTGGTGGTTGATGGGAAATGTTCAGAATGGAGTTCTGTCACAAGTGGAGTACCACAAGGATCCGTTCTGGGGCCGTTGCTGTTTGTCATTTTTATCAATGACCTAGAGGAAGGCGCAGAAGGGTGGGTGAGTAAATTTGCAGACGATACTAAAGTCGGTGGTGTTGTCGATAGTGTGGAAGGAAGTAGCAGGTTACAGAGGGATATAGATAAGCTGCAGTGCTGGGCTGAGAGGTGGCAAATGGAGTTTAATGTAGAGAAGTGTGAGGTGATTCACTTTGGAAGGAATAACAGGAATGTGGAATATTTGGCTAATGGAAAAGTTCTTGAAAGTGTGGATGAGCAGAGGGATCTAGGTGTCCATGTACATAGATCCCTGAAAGTTGCCACCCAGGTTGATAGGGTGGTGAAGAAGGCCTATGGAGTGTTGGCCTTTATTGGTAGAGGGATTGAGTTCCGGAGTCAGGAGGTCATGTTGCAGCTGTACAGAACTCTGGTACGGCCGCATTTGGAGTATTGCGTACAGTTCTGGTCACCGCATTATAGGAAGGACGTGGAGGCTTTGGAGCGGGTGCAGAGGAGATTTACCAGGATGTTGCCTGGTATGGAGGGAAAATCTTATGAGGAAAGGCTGATGGACTTGAGGTTGTTTTCGTTGGAGAGAAGAAGGTTAAGAGGAGACTTAATAGAGGCATACAAAATACAAATGTACTGCGCTGTATTGTTCTATGTTCTATGAGTTGTGTTCTATAGCCATGTGTTGGTGTTGTGAGCATGAGGAAACATGAGTTGTGTTCTATAGCCATGTGTTACTCAGTGTTATGAACACTAGGAAACATCAGTTGTGTTCGATAGCCATGTGTTACTCAGCGTTGTGAGCACGAGCAAACATGAGTTGTGTTCTATAGCCATGTGTTACTGAGCGTTGTGAGCACTAGGAAACATGAGTTGTGTTCTTTAGCCATGTGTTACTCAGTGTTGTGAGCACGAGGAAACATGTGTTGTGTTCTATAGCCATGTGTTACTCAGCGTTGTGAGCATGAGGAAACATGAGTTGTGTTCTATAGCCATGTGTTACTCAGCGTTGTGAGCACTAGGAAACAAGAGTTGTGTTCTAAAGCCATGTGTTTCTCAGCATTGTGAGCACGAGGAAACATGAGTTGTGTTCTATAGCCCTGTGTTAGTCAGCATTTTGAGCACGAGGAAACATGAGTTATGTTCTCTCGCCATGTGTTACTCAGCGTTGTGAGAACTTGAAGACATGAGTCGTGTTCTATTGCCATGTATAACTCAGCGATTTGAGCACGAGGAAACATGAGTTGTGTTCTATAGCCATGTGTTACTCAGTGTTGTGAGTATTAGGAATCACGAGTTGTATTCTACAGCCATGTGTTGCTCTGCGTTGTGAGCACAAGGAAACATGATTTGTGTTCTATAGCCATGTGTTACTCAGCGTTATGAGCACGAGGAAACATGAGTTGTGTTCTCTCGCCATGTTGTACTCCGTGTTGTGAGCACGAGGAAACATGAGTTGTGTTCTATAGCCCTGTGTTACTCAGCATTTTGAGCACGAGGAAACATGAGTTATATTCTATAGCCATGTGTTACTCAGCGTTGTGCGCACTAGGAAACATGAGTTATGTTCTATAGCCATGTGTTACTCAGCGTTGTGAGCACTTGCAGACATGAGTCGTGTTCTATTGCCATGTGTAACTCAGCGTTATGAGCACGAGGAAACATGAGTTGTGTTCTATAGCCATGTGTTACTCAGTGTTGTGAGTATTAGGAATCATGAGTTGTATTCTACAGCCATGTGTTGCTCTGCGTTGTGAGCACTAGGAAACATGATTTGTGTTCTATAGCCATGTGTTACTCAGCGTTATGAGCACGAGGAAACATGAATTGTGTTCTATAGCCATGTGTTACTCAGCGTTGTGGGCACTAGGAAACATGAGTTGTGTTCTCTCGCCATGTTGTACTCCCTGTTGTGAGCACGAGGAAACATGAGTTGTGTTCTAAAGCCATGTGTTACTCAGCATTGTGAGCACTAGGAAACATGAGTTTTGTTCTATAGCCATGTGTTACTCAGTGTTGTGAGCACGAGGAAACATGAGTTGTGTTCTCTCGCCCTGTGTTACTCAGCATTTTGAGCACGAGGAAACATGAGTTATGTTCTATAGCCATGTGTTACTCAGCGTTGTGAGCACTAGGAAACATGGGTTGTGTTCTATCGCCATGTGTTACTCAGCGTTATGAGCACGAGGACACATGAGTTGTGTTCTATAGCCATGTGTTACTCAGCGTTGTGAGCACTAGGAAACATGAGTTGTGTTCTATAGCCATGTGTTACACAGTGTTGTGAGCACGAGGAAACATGAGTTGTGTTCTCTCGCCATGTTTTACTCCGTGTTATGAGCACGAGGAAACATGAGTTGTGTTCTAAAGCCATGTGTTACTCAGCATTGTGAGCACTAGGAAACATGAGTTGTGTTCTATTGCCATGTGTTACTCAGCATTGTGAGCACTAGGAAACATGAGTTGTGTTCTATAGCCATGTGTTACTCAGCATTGTGAGCACTAGGAAACATGAGTTTTGTTCTATAGCCATGCGTTACTCAGTGTTGTGAGCACGAGGAAACATGAGTTGTGTTCTAAAGCCATGTGTTACTCAGCATTGTGAGCACTAGGAATCCTGGGCGAAATTCTCCGTTATCGGCGGAAAGTCCGTCGATTAGCGCAAAAAACGGCGCAAATCCCACTTGCGTCACGTCATAAAAATGGGACGATAGTCTCCGGCCCGAAATGGGCTAGCAGCGACGTAATGGGATCCGCGCCTGCGCAGTGGTTCATGCCGTGCAGCGTCATACGCGCTGCACGGCGTGACGGCTCATAAGGCCGCGCTGCTCCCCCCAACCGACCGGAACACCCGACCGCAGCACCCGACTGGATGGCTGGCCGTCGCTCAGCCCCGAGGTTCGAGTCACGCGATGTGGAGGGGCTCCTGGACGCGGTGGAGCAGAGGAGGGACGCCCTGTATCCCGGGCACGGCCGCAGAGTTGCCCCACGCCACAGCCGGCGTCTGTGGAGGGAAGTGGCAGAGGCCGTCACCGCTGTGGCCCTGACACCACGGACAGGCACCCAGTGCCACAAGAAGGTGAACGACCTCGTCAGAGCAGGCAGGGTGAGCCTCCCCATATCCCCCCCTCCCCATATCCCCCCTCCCCCAAATCCCCCATATCCCCCCCTCCCCCATATCCCCCCTCCCCCATATCCCCCATATCCCCCCTCCCCCATATCCCCCTCCCCCATATCCCCCATATCCCCCCCTCCCCCATATCCCTCCTCCCCCATATCCCCCCTCCCTCATATCCCACTTATCCCCCCCCTCCCCCATTTCCCCCCTCCCCCATATCCCCCCTCCCCCATATCCCCCCCTCCCCATATCCCCCTCCCCCATATCCCCCCTCCCCCATATCCACCCGCGTCCAGGAGCTGGGAGTGGTCCCGGTCATGCGTGCCACCCAGGCTGACACCGCACGGGTGGCGTCCGCGGTGGAGGCAATGGGTGCGACGGTGTCAGACATGGGGAACGGTTTGCGTGGCCTGGGGCCTTCCGTGCAGGCGGCGTCTGTCGCCCAGGAAATGGCTGCCCTCTCACAGGAGGCCATGAGCCAGTGCCAGCGCCAGATGGCAGGGGCGCTCAACGCCATAGCCCAGTCTCAGCAGGCCATGGCCCAGTCTCAGCAGGCCAAAGCCCTGTCTCTGCAGGCCATGGCCCAGTCTCTGCAGGCCATGGCCCAGTCTCAGCAGGCAATGGCCCAGTCTCAGCAGGCCATCGCTGAGGGCATCGGCGCCAGTGGCCATGTGCGAGCCGGCGTCGCACTGTCACAGACAGGGTTTGACAACACCCTGGGCTCCATGGCTGCAAACCTGCAGACCCCTGTCGATACCAGCACGGGCCTCCAGGACTGGCAGCGCCAGATGTCGGGGGGGGCGTCGGATGGCTAGTCCGTTCGCATTCCCCACCCATGTAGAGGCCTGGGGGCCATCGGGCACCCCGAGGGAGGAGGAGGTGATGTGGTCCGTCCCGGGTCCCTCTGTAGGGGAGGTCCCGGTACACCGCGACACCTCGGACTCCCCCCCTTCCGTCCCAGGTGCATCGGGTGGGCAACGGGCAGGACAGGCTGGCAGCTCGCCATCCCAGTCGCCCGGGCCGCAGCCTGGCCCATCTAGGCCAGGACGCCCCAGGAAACGGCCGCCAAAGGGATCCAGTGTCAGAGGGCAGGAATCACAGGAGTCCACCTCCAGTTCTGCTGTACCGTCTGGGGACCACGTAGACGTAGTCAAAGGGCCCGTAAGGCCAAACAATTAGACACTGAGTAAGTTGGCACGGGTGCAGGGCACAGATGAGTTTTAGGGGCTAGGGCACGTGCATGAACTCCTTTGGTTATTAAAGTCAATGTTACACCTACCGAAGCTGCCTTTGTGCTCTGTCCAAAGTGTGCGGGCGTGTCATGTACGTTGAGCGCAAGTGTGTGTGTGAGGGGTGGTCTTACCTCAGCCCCAGGTGAGTCTGCCCCCTTCCCCCTGGGCCACCATCAACATCCCCCGGGCAGAGGACGGGACCGTGCGCTGCAGTGTCACAGCCGCATGCAGGGATGGTCCGGGTGGATGGTGGTACTGTGGCCATGGGTCAGACATAGTCCAACGATGTAGAGCCAGGAGCTCATCGCAGGGCGGGTTGTCATCATCCTCCATGGCCTGCGATAGACACGCGTCCACCCGCAACTGGGTGAGCCCGGCCCGTTGTGCCGCAGGTGGATCGGCAATGGGGGGGGGGTGGTGTGCATGCGGGTGGGGTGTGTGGGATTGGGGAGGGGGGTGAGGGTGCTGGGTGGGTGGATGGGTGGGGGGTGTGGGTGGTCGGCTGTTTCCATGGTGTGCGGTCTGTGGCCATACTACCCGATTCCCACGCCCATCTAGTCAGTGAAGCGGGCGGCTATCAGTCTGTCCCGTGCCCGCTGGGCCAGCCGGTAACGGTGGACAGCCACCCGCCTGTGTCTACCCCGTCTGCCCTGACCATTGCCCCCATCCCTCTCATCTGGGGAGGACTGTGCCTCTTCCTGCTGCTCCTCCACTCCGCCCTCCTCTGCCTGCGGCACATCGCCCCTCTGCTGGGCTATGTTGTGCAGGACGCAGCACACCACAATGATGCGGCCGACCCTATCTGACCGATACTGGAGGGCGCCCCCAGAGAGGTCCAGGCACCTGAAACGCATCTTCAGCACGCCAAAGCACCTCTCGATCACTCCCCTTGTCGCTACATGGGCATCATTGTAGCGGTTCTCCGCCTCATTGCGTGGCCTCCGTATAGGCGTCATCAGCCACGATCGCAATGGGTAGCCCCTGTCGCCCAGCAACCAGCCCCTCAGCCGGGGATGGCGTCCCTCGTACATGCCGGTGATGGATGACCGCGACAACACGAATGAGTCGTGTACACTGCCTGGGTGACAGGCGCAGACGTGCAGGATCATCATGCGGTGGTCGCAGACCACCTGTACGTTCATCGAATAGGTCCCCTTCCTATTAGTGAACACGGCCCTGTTATCTGCAGGTGGCCGCACGGCGACGTGCATCCCATCGATCGCGCCCTGGACCATGGGGAACCCGGCCACGGCAGAGAAGCCCACGGCCCGGGCATCTTGGGTGGCCCAGTCCACGGGGAAGCGGATGTAGCGGTGCGCCATGGCATAAAGGGCATCTGTCACTGCCCGGATGCACCGGTGCACCGATGTCTGCGATATGCCGGACAGGTCCCCACTCGGTGCCTGGAATGACCCCGTTGCATAAAAGCTCAGGGCCACCGTAACCTTGACAGACACGGGGAGAGGGTGTCCCCCGCCAGTGCCACGCGGTGACAGGTGTGCCAGCAGGTGGCAGATGTGTGCCACGGTTTCCCGGCTCATCCGGAGTCTCCTCCTGCATTCCGGGTCCGTAAGGTCCTGGTATGACTGGCGGGGCCGGTACACACGGGGCGCCCTCGGGTGCCTCCGTTGCCGTGAGGCCGCGACGTCCTCCTCCACCTCCTCGTCCTGTCAGTCAGGTGTCCCTCCAGCCTGGGCGGCTGCCACCTGCCCCTCTGCGGCAGCCTGCGCCGCCTCTCTGGCACGCTCCTCCTCCTCCTCCTCCTCCTCATCCAGGGCAACATAGACATGAGCGGCTGCCACCACGGCGGCGAACATCGCTGGATGATCTGAAAACATGACGGCCTGGTGGGGGGGAGGGGAACGACGACATGTCATCATTGCCCATATCCCCTCCTCCCCCCAGCCAGGTGGCATGGACCGCATGGGTCCAACTGTTGGAGGCTGGCACCTGGCCAGGTGGACCAACTCATTTGCCCTCCCATCACCCTCCTCGGCACGGACCCCCTCCCCAACCTCCACCCCAGCACTGACCACCCCCCCAACCTCCACCCCGGCACGGACCCCCTCCAACCCCCAACCTCCACCCCAGCACGGACCCCCTCCAACCCCCAACCTCCACCCCGGCACGGACCCCCTCCAACCCCCAACCTCCACCCCAGCACGGACCCCCTCCAACCCCCAACCTCCACCCCAGCACGGACCCCCTCACCAACCTCCAGCCCAGCACGGACCCCCCCCAACCTCCACCCCGGCACGGACCCCCTCCACAAACTCCACCCCGGCACGGACCCCCTCCATAACCTCCACCCCAGCACGGACCCCCCCCCCCCCAACCTCCACCCCGGCACGGACCCCCTCCAACCCCCAACCTCCACCCCAGCACGGACCCCCCCCCCCAACCTCCACCCCGGCACGGACCCCCTCCAACCCCCAACCTCCACCCCAGCACGGACCCCCCCCCCCCAACCTCCAACCCGGCACGGACCCCCTCCAACCTCCACCCCAGCACGGACCCCCCCCCCCAAACCTCCACCCCGGCACGGACCCCCTCCAACCCCCAACCTCCACCCCGGCACGGACCCCCTCCAACCCCCAACCTCCACACCAGCACGGACCCCCTCCAACCCCCAACATCCACCCCAGCACGGACACCCTCCAACCCACAACCTCCACCCCAGCACGGACCCCCTCCCCATCCTCCACCCCAGCACGGACACCCCCCCCCCAACCTCCACCCCGGCACGGACCACCTCCACAAACTTCACCCCGGCACGGACCCCCTCCACAACCTCCACCCCAGCACGGACCCCCCCCCCCCCCTAACCTCCACCCCGGCATGGACCCCCTCCAACCCCCAACCTCCACCCCAGCACGGACCCCCTCCCGGCACTCCCCCGGAGCCCAGCCTACTATAACCACCCCCCCCCCCCCCCCCGCCGCACACACACACACACAAGCCGAGACACGCCTCTCCTCACGCAATCAGTCTGCGGCCACGCCATTTCCTGCCCAGAGCCAACCCCCCAGGCCGTCACTCACCTCCTCGCTGGTCGGCGTGAGCCTGGAGCACCGGGTCACGCCGATGAAAAGGAGGTTTGATTCACGTCGACGTGAACGGCCATCACGTCGACGGGACTTCGGCCCATCCGGAAGGGAGAATATCAGCAGGCCGAAAATCGGCTGCTTTGTGCTGACCCGTGACATTCTCCGCGGCAGCGGCGCCATTAACGCCCCGCCGACTTTTCTCCCTTCGGAGACTTCGGCGGGGGCGGGGGCGGGATTCACGGCGTCCAACGGCCATTCTCCGACCCGGCGGGGGGTCGGAGAATGACGGCCCATGAGTTTTGATCTATAGCCATGTGTTACTCAGTGTTGTGAGCACGAGGAAACATGAGTTGTGTTCTATAGCCCTGTGTTACTCAGCATTTTGAGCACGAGGAAACATGAGTTATGTTCTATAGCCATGTGTTACTCAGCGTTGTGAGCACTAGGAAACATGAGTTGTGTTCTATCGCCATGTGTTACTCAGCGTTATGAGCAGGAGGAAACATGAGTTGTGTTCTATAGCCATGTGTTAGTGTTGTGAGCACGAGGAAACATGAGTTGTGTTCTATAGCCATGTGTTACTCAGTGTTATGAACACTAGGACACATCAGTTGTGTTCGATAGCAATGTGTTACTCAGCGTTGTGAGCACGAGCAAACATGAGTTGTGTTCTATAGCCATGTGTTACTCAGCATTATGAGCAGGAGGAAACATGAGTTGTGTTCTATAGCCATGTGTTACTCAGTGTTGTGAGCACTAGGAAACATGAGTTGTGTACTATAGCCATGTGTTACTCAGCGTTGTGAGCACGAGGAAACATGAGTTGTGTTCTATAGCCATGTGTTAGTGTTGTGAGCACGAGGAAACATGAGTTGTGTTCTATAGCCATGTGTTACTCAGTGTTATGAATACTAGGAAACATCAGTTGTGTTCGATAGCAATGTGTTACTCAGCGTTGTGAGCACGAGCAAACATGAGTTGTGTTCTATAGCCATGTGTTACTGAGCGTTGTGAGCACTAGGAAACATGAGTTGTGTTCTATAGCCATGATTTACTCAGCGTTTTGAGCAGTAGGAAACATGAGTTGTGTTCTATCGCCATGTGTTACTCAGCGTTATGAGCACGAGGAAACATGAGTTGTGTTCTATAGCCATGTGTTACTCAGTGTTGTGAGCACGAGGAAACATGAGTTGTGTTCTATTGCCATGTGTAACTCAGTGTTGTGAGTACTAGGAAACATGAGTTGTGTTCTATAGCCCTGTGTTACTCAGCATTTTGAGCACGAGGAAACATGATTTATGTTCTATAGCAATGTGTTACTCAGCGTTGTGAGCACGAGCAAACATGAGTTGTGTTCTATAGCCATGTGTTACTCAGCGTTATGAGCACGAGGAAACATGAGTTGTGTTCTATAGCCATGTGTTACTCAGTGTTGTGAGCACTAGGAAACATGATTTGTGTTCTATAGCCATGTGTTACTCAGCGTTGTGAGCACGAGGAAACATGAGATGTGTTCTATAGCCATGTGTTAGTGTTGTGAGCACGAGGACACATGAGTTGTGTTCTATAGCTATGTGTTACTCAGTGTTATGAACACTAGGAAACATCAGTTGTGTTCTATAGCCATGTGTTACTCAGTGTTGTGAGCACTAGGAAACATGATTTGTGTTCTATAGCCATGATTTACTCAGCGTTTTGAGCAGTAGGAAACATGGGTTTTGTTCATTAGCCATGTGTTACTCAGTGTTGTGAGCATGAGGAAACATGAGTTGTGTTCTATAGCCATGTGTTACTCAGCGTTGTGAGTACAAGGAAACATGAGATGTGTACTATAGCCATGTGTTACTCAGCGTTGTGAGCACTAGGAAACAAGAGTTGTGTTCTAAAGCCATGTGTTTCTCAGCATTGAGAGCACGAGGAATCATGAGTTTTGTTCTATAGCCATGTGTTACTCAGTGCTGTGAGCACGAGGAAACATGAGTTGTGTTCTATAGCCCTGTGTTACTCAGCATTTTGAGCACGAGGAAAAATGAGTTATGTTCTATAGCCATGTGTTACTCAGCGTTGTGAGCACGAGCAAACATGAGTTGTGTTCTATAGCCATGTGTTACTGAGCGTTGTGAGCACTAGGAAACATGAGTTGTGTTCTATAGCCATGATTTACTCAGCGTTTTCAGCAGTAGGAAACATGAGTTGTGTTCTATCGCCATGTGTTACTCAGCGTTATGAGCACGAGGAAACATGAGTTGTGTTCTAAAGCCATGTGTTACTCAGCATTGTGAGCACTAGGAAACATGAGTTTTGTTCTATAGCCATGTGTTACTCAGCTTTGTGAGCACGAGGAAACATGAGTTGTGTTCTATTGCCATGTGTTAGTGTTGAGAGCACGAGGAAACATGAGTTGTGTTCAATAGCCATGTGTTACTCAGCATTGTGAGGACTAGCAAACATGAGTTGTGTTCTATAGCCATGTGTTACTGAGCGTTGTGAGCACTAGGAAACATGAGTTGTGTTCTATAGCCATGATTTACTCAGCGTTTTGAGCAGTAGGAAACATGAGTTGTGTTCTATCGCCATGTGTTACTCAGCGTTATGAGCACGAGGAAACATGAGTTGTGTTCTAAAGCCATGTGTTAATCAGCATTGTGAGCACTAGGAAACATGAGTTTTGTTCTATAGCCATGTGTTACTCAGTGTTCTGAGCACGAGGAAACATGAGTTGTGTTCTATTGCCATGTGTAACTCAGCGTTATGAGCACGAGAAAACATGAATTGTGTTCTATACCCATGTGTTACTCAGTGTTGTGAGTACTAGGAATCATGAGTTGTATTCTCCAGCCATGTGTTACTCAGTGTTGTGAGCATGAGGAAACATGAATTGTGTTCTATAGCCCTGTGTTACTCAGCATTTTGAGCACGAGGAAACATGAGTTATGTTCTATAGCCATTTGTTATTCAGCGTTGTGAGCACTAGGAAACATTAGTTGTGTTCTATCGCCATGTGTTACTCAGCGTTATGAGCACGAGGAAACATGAGTTGTGTTCTATAGCCATGTGTCACTCAGTGTTGTGAGCACAAGGAAACATGATTTGTGTTCTATAGCCATGTGTTACTCAGCGTTGTGAGCACGAGGAAACATGAGTTGTGTTCTATAGCCATGTGTTAGTGTTGTGAGCACGATGAAACATGAGTTGTGTTCTATAGCTATGTGTTACTCAGTGTTATGAACACTAGGAAACATCAGTTGTGTTCGATAACCATGTGTTACTCAGCGTTGTGAGCACGAGGAAACATGAGTTGTGTTCTATAGCCATGTGTTACTCAGTGTTGTGAGCACTAGGAAACATGATTTGTGTTCTATAGCCATGATTTACTCAGCGTTTTGAGCAGTAGGAAACATGGGTTTTGTTCATTAGCCATGTGTTACTCAGTGTTGTGAGCATGAGGAAACATGAGTTGTGTTCTATAGCCATGTGTTACTCAGTGCTGTGAGCACGAGGAAACATGAGTTGTGTTCTATAGCCCTGTGTTACTCAGCATTTTGAGCACGAGGAAAAATTAGTTATGTTCTATAGCCGTGTGTTACTCAGCGTTGTGAGCACGAGAAAACATGAGTTATGTTCTATAGCCATGTGTTACTCAGCGTTGTGAGCATTTGAAAACATGAGTTGTGTTCTATTGCCATGTGTAACTCAGCGTTATGAGCACAAGGAAACATGAGTTGTGTTCTATAGCCATGTGTTACTCGGTGTTGTGAGTACTAGGAATCATGAGTTGTATTCTACAGCCATGTGTTACTCTGCGTTGTGAGCACTAGGAAACATGATTTGTGTACTATAGCCATGTGTTACTCAGCGTTATGAGGACGAGGAAACATGAGTTGTGTTCTATAGCCATGTGTTACTCAGCGTTGTGAGCACTAGGAAACATGAGTTGTGTTCTCTCGCCATGTTGTACTCCGTGTTGTGAGCACTAGGAAATATGAGTTGTTTTCTAAAGCCATGTATTACTCAGCATTGTGAGCACTAGGAAACATGAGTTGTGTTCTATTGCCATGTGTTACTCAGCATTGTGAGCACTAGGAAACATGAGTTGTGTTCTAAAGCCATGTGTTACTCAGCATTGTGAGCACTAGGAAACATGAGTTTTGTTCTCTAGCCATGTGTTACTCAGTGTTGTGAGCACGAGGAAACATGAGTTGTGTTCTATAGCCATGTGTTACTCAGTGTTGTGAGCACTAGGAAACATGATTTGTGTTCTATAGCCATGTGTTACTCAGCGTTGTGAGCACGAGGAAACATGAGTTGTGTTCTATAGCCATGTGTTAGTGTTGTGAGCACGAGGAAACATGAGTTGTGTTCTATAGCCATGTGTTACTCAGTGTTATGAACACTAGGAAACATCAGCTGTGTTCGATAGCCATGTGTTACTCAGCGTTGTGAGCACGAGGAAACATGAGTTGTGTTCTATAGCCATGTGTTACTCAGTGTTGTGAGCAGTAGGAAACATGATTTGTGTTCTATAGCCATGTGTTACTCAGCGTTGTGAGCACGAGGAAACATGAGTTGTGTTCTATAGCCATGTGTTAGTGTTGTGAGCACGATGAAACATGAGTTGTGTTCTATAGCTATGTGTTACTCAGTGTTATGAACACTAGGAAACATCAGTTGTGTTCGATAACCATGTGTTACTCAGCGTTGTGAGCACGAGGAAACATGAGTTGTGTTCTATAGCCATGATTTACTCAGCGTTTTGAGCAGTAGGAAACATGAGTTGTGTTCTATCGCCATGTGTTACTCAGCGTTTTGAGCAGTAGGAAACATGAGTTGTGTTCTATAGCCATGTGTTACTCAGTGTTGTGAGCACGAGGAAACATGAGTTGTGTTCTATTGCCATGTGTAACTCAGCGTTATGAGCACGAGAAAACATGAATTGTGTTCTATACCCATGTGTTACTCAGTGTTGTGAGTACTAGGAATCATGAGTTGTATTCTACAGCCATGTGTTACTCAGTGTTGTGAGCATGAGGAAACATGAGTTGTGTTCTATAGCCCTGTGTTACTCAGCATTTTGAGCACGAGGAAACATGATTTATGTTCTATAGCCATTTGTTACTCAGCGTTGTGAGCACTAGGAAACATTAGTTGTGTTCTATCGCCATGTGTTACTCAGCGTTATGAGCACGAGGAAACATGAGTTGTGTTCTATAGCCATGTGTTACTCAGTGTTGTGAGCACTAGGAAACATGATTTGTGTTCTATAGCCATGTGTTACTCAGCGTTGTGAGCACGAGGAAACATGAGATGTGTTCTATAGCCATGTGTTAGTGTTGTGAGCACGAGGACACATGAGTTGTGTTCTATAGCTATGTGTTACTCAGTGTTATGAACACTAGGAAACATCAGTTGTGTTCGATAGCCATGTGTTACTCAGCGTTGTGAGCACGAGGAAACATGAGTTGTGTTCTATAGCCATGTGTTACTCAGTGTTGTGAGCACTAGGAAACATGATTTGTGTTCTATAGCCATGATTTACTCAGCGTTTTGAGCAGTAGGAAACATGGGTTTTGTTCATTAGCCATGTGTTACTCAGTGTTGTGAGCATGAGGAAACATGAGTTGTGTTCTATAGCCATGTGTTACTCAGCGTTGTGAGTACAAGGAAACATGAGATGTGTACTATAGCCATGTGTTACTCAGCGTTGTGAGCACTAGGAAACAAGAGTTGTGTTCTAAAGCCATGTGTTTCTCAGCATTGAGAGCACGAGGAATCATGAGTTTTGTTCTATAGCCATGTGTTACTCTGTGCTGTGAGCACGAGGAAACATGAGTTGTGTTCTATAGCCCTGTGTTACTCAGCATTTTGAGCACGAGGAAAAATGAGTTATGTTCTATAGCCATGTGTTACTCAGCGTTGTGAGCACGAGCAAACATGAGTTGTGTTCTATAGCCATGTGTTACTGAGCGTTGTGAGCACTAGGAAACATGAGTTGTGTTCTATAGCCATGATTTACTCAGCGTTTTGAGCAGTAGGAAACATGAGTTGTGTTCTATCGCCATGTGTTACTCAGCGTTATGAGCACGAGGAAACATGAGTTGTGTTCTAAAGCCATGTGTTACTCAGCATTGTGAGCACTAGGAAACATGAGTTTTGTTCTATAGCCATGTGTTACTCAGTGTTCTGAGCACGAGGAAACATGAGTTGTGTTCTATTGCCATGTGTAACTCAGCGTTATGAGCACGAGAAAACATGAATTGTGTTCTATACCCATGTGTTACTCAGTGTTGTGAGTACTAGGAATCATGAGTTGTATTCTACAGCCATGTGTTACTCAGTGTTGTGAGCATGAGGAAACATGAATTGTGTTCTATAGCCCTGTGTTACTCAGCATTTTGAGCACGAGGAAACATGAGTTATGTTCTATAGCCATTTGTTATTCATCGTTGTGAGCACTAGGAAACATTAGTTGTGTTCTATCGCCATGTGTTACTCAGCGTTATGAGCACGAGGAAACATGAGTTGTGTTCTATAGCCATGTGTCACTCAGTGTTGTGAGCACTAGGAAACATGATTTGTGTTCTATAGCCATGTGTTACTCAGCGTTGTGAGCACGAGGAAACATGAGTTGTGTTCTATAGCCATGTGTTAGTGTTGTGAGCACGATGAAACATGAGTTGTGTTCTATAGCTATGTGTTACTCAGTGTTATGAACACTAGGAAACATCAGTTGTGTTCGATAACCATGTGTTACTCAGCGTTGTGAGCACGAGGAAACATGAGTTGTGTTCTATAGCCATGTGTTACTCAGTGTTGTGAGCACTAGGAAACATGATTTGTGTTCTATAGCCATGATTTACTCAGCGTTTTGAGCAGTAGGAAACATGGGTTTTGTTCATTAGCCATGTGTTACTCAGTGTTGTGAGCATGAGGAAACATGAGTTGTGTTCTATAGCCATGTGTTACTCAGTGCTGTGAGCACGAGGAAACATGAGTTGTGTTCTATAGCCCTGTGTTACTCAGCATTTTGAGCACGAGGAAAAATTAGTTATGTTCTATAGCCGTGTGTTACTCAGCGTTGTGAGCACGAGAAAACATGAGTTATGTTCTATAGCCATGTGTTACTCAGCGTTGTGAGCATTTGAAAACATGAGTTGTGTTCTATTGCCATGTGTAACTCAGCGTTATGAGCACAAGGAAACATGAGTTGTGTTCTATAGCCATGTGTTACTCGGTGTTGTGAGTACTAGGAATCATGAGTTGTATTCTACAGCCATGTGTTACTCTGCGTTGTGAGCACTAGGAAACATGATTTGTGTACTATAGCCATGTGTTACTCAGCGTTATGAGGACGAGGAAACATGAGTTGTGTTCTATAGCCATGTGTTACTCAGCGTTGTGAGCACTAGGAAACATGAGTTGTGTTCTCTCGCCATGTTGTACTCCGTGTTGTGAGCACTAGGAAATATGAGTTGTTTTCTAAAGCCATGTATTACTCAGCATTGTGAGCACTAGGAAACATGAGTTGTGTTCTATTGCCATGTGTTACTCAGCATTGTGAGCACTAGGAAACATGAGTTGTGTTCTAAAGCCATGTGTTACTCAGCATTGTGAGCACTAGGAAACATGAGTTTTGTTCTCTAGCCATGTGTTACTCAGTGTTGTGAGCACGAGGAAACATGAGTTGTGTTCTATAGCCATGTGTTACTCAGTGTTGTGAGCACTAGGAAACATGATTTGTGTTCTATAGCCATGTGTTACTCAGCGTTGTGAGCACGAGGAAACATGAGTTGTGTTCTATAGCCATGTGTTAGTGTTGTGAGCACGAGGAAACATGAGTTGTGTTCTATAGCCATGTGTTACTCAGTGTTATGAACACTAGGAAACATCAGCTGTGTTCGATAGCCATGTGTTACTCAGCGTTGTGAGCACGAGGAAACATGAGTTGTGTTCTATAGCCATGTGTTACTCAGTGTTGTGAGCAGTAGGAAACATGATTTGTGTTCTATAGCCATGTGTTACTCAGTGTTATGAACACTAGGAAACATCAGTTGTGTTCGATAGCCATGTGTTACTCAGCGTTGTGAGCACGAGGAAACATGAGTAGTGTTCTATAGCCATGTGTTACTCAGTGTTGTGAGCAGTAGGAAACATGATTTGTGTTCTATAGCCATGATTTACTCAGCATTTTGAGCAGTAGGAAACATGGGTTGTGTTCTTTAGCCATGTGTTACTCAGTGTTGTGAGCATGAGGAAACATGAGTTGTGTTCTATAGCCATGTGCTACTCAGCGTTGTGAGCACGAGGAAACATGTGATGTGTTCTATAGCCATGTGTTACTCAGCGTTGTGAGCAGTAGGAAACAAGTGTTGTGTTCTAAAGCCATGTGTTTCTCAGCATTGTGAGCACGAGGAATCATGAGTTTTGTTCTATAGCCATGTGTTACTCAGTGCTGTGAGCACGAGGAAACATGAGTTGTGTTCGATAGCCATGTGTTACTCAGCGTTGTGAGCACGAGGAAACATGAGTAGTGTTCTATAGCCATGTGTTACTCAGTGTTGTGAGCAGTAGGAAACATGATTTGTGTTCTATAGCCATGATTTACTCAGCGTTTTGAGCAGTAGGAAACATGGGTTGTGTTCTTTAGCCATGTGTTACTCAGTGTTGTGAGCATGAGGAAACATGAGTTGTGTTCTATAGCCATGTGCTACTCAGCGTTGTGAGCACGAGGAAACATGAGATGTGTTCTATAGCCATGTGTTACTCAGCGTTGTGAGCAGTAGGAAACAAGAGTTGTGTTCTAAAGCCATGTGTTTCTCAGCATTGTGAGCACGAGGAATCATGAGTTTTGTTCTATAGCCATGTGTTACTCAGTGCTGTGAGCACGAGGAAACATGAGTTGTGTTCTATAGCCATGTATTACTCAGCGTTGTGAGCACTAGGAAACATGAGCTGTGTTCTCTCGCCATGTTGTACTCCGTGTTGTGAGCACTAGGAAATATGAGTTGTGTTCTATCGCCATGTGTTACTCAGTGTTATGAACACTAGGAAACATCAGTTGTGTTCGATAGCCATGTGTTACTCAGCGTTGTGAGCACGAGGAATCATGAGTTTTGTTCTATAGCCATGTGTTACTCAGTGCTGTGAGCACGAGGAAACATGAGTTGTGTTCGATAGCCATGTGTTACTCAGCGTTGTGAGCACGAGGAAACATGAGTAGTGTTCTATAGCCATGTGTTACTCAGTGTTGTGAGCAGTAGGAAACATGAGATGTGTTCTATAGCCATGTGTTACTCAGTGTTGTGAGCACTAGAAAACATGATTTGTGTTATATAGCCATGTGTTACTCAGCGTTGTGAGCACTAGGAAACATGAGTTGTGTTCTATAGCCATGTGTTAGTGTTGTGAGCACGAGGAAACATGAGTTGTGTTCTATAGCCATGTGTTACTCAGTGTTGTGAGCAGTAGGAAACATGATTTGTGTTCTATAGCCATGATTTACTCAGCGTTTTGAGCAGTAGGAAACATGGGTTGTGTTCTTTAGCCATGTGTTACTCAGTGTTGTGAGCATGAGGAAACATGAGTTGTCTTCTATAGCCATGTGCTACTCAGCGTTGTGAGCACGAGGAAACATGAGATGTGTTCTATAGCCATGTGTTACTCAGCGTTGTGAGCAGTAGGAAACAAGAGTTGTGTTCTAAAGCCATGTGTTTCTCAGCATTGTGAGCACGAGGAATCATGAGTTTTGTTCTATAGCCATGTGTTACTCAGTGCTGTGAGCACGAGGAAACATGAGTTGTGTTCTATAGCCATGTGTTACTCAGCGTTGTGAG
This sequence comes from Scyliorhinus torazame, assembly GCF_047496885.1. NCBI lineage: Eukaryota > Metazoa > Chordata > Chondrichthyes > Carcharhiniformes > Scyliorhinidae > Scyliorhinus > Scyliorhinus torazame. The sequence continues at coordinate 28,741 of NW_027309036.1, forward strand.
CACTAGGAAACATGAGCTGTGTTCTCTCGCCATGTTGTACTCCGTGTTGTGAGCACTAGGAAATATGAGTTGTGTTCTATCGCCATGTGTTACTCAGTGTTATGAACACTAGGAAACATCAGTTGTGTTCGATAGCCATGTGTTACTCAGCGTTGTGAGCACGAGGAAACATGAGTTGTGTTCTATAGCCATGTGTTACTCAGTGTTATGAGCACGAGGAAACATGAGTTGTGTTCCATAGCCATGTGTTACTCAGCGTTGTGAGCACTAGGAAACATGATTTGTGTTCTATAGACATGTGTTACTCAGCGTTGTGAGCACGAGGAAACATGAGTTGTGTTCTATAGCCATGTGTTAGTGTTGTGAGCACGAGGAAACATGAGTTGTGTTCTATAGCCATGTGTTACTCAGTGTTATGAACACTAGGAAACAAGAGTTGTGTTCTAAAGCCATTTGTTTCTCAGCATTGAGAGCACGAGGAATCATGTGTTTTGTTCTATAGACATGTGTTACTCAGTGCTGTGAGCACGAGGAAACATGAGTTGTGTTCTATAGCCCTGTGTTACTCAGCATTTTGAGCACGAGGAAAAATGAGTTATGTTCTATAGCCATGTGCTACTCAGCGTTGTGAGCACGAGGAAACATGTGATGTGTTCTATAGCCATGTGTTACTCAGCGTTGTGAGCAGTAGGAAACAAGTGTTGTGTTCTAAAGCCATGTGTTTCTCAGCATTGTGAGCACGAGGAATCATGAGTTTTGTTCTATAGCCATGTGTTACTCAGTGTTGTGAGCATGAGGAAACATGAGTTGTGTTCTATAGCCATGTGCTACTCAGCGTTGTGAGCACGAGGAAACATGAGATGTGTTCTATAGCCATGTGTTACTCAGCGTTGTGAGCAGTAGGAAACAAAAGTTGTGTTCTAAAGCCATGTGTTTCTCAGCATTGTGAGCACGAGGAATCATGAGTTTTGTTCTATAGCCATGTGTTACTCAGTGCTGTGAGCACGAGGAAACATGAGTTGTGTTCTATAGCCATGTATTACTCAGCATTTTGAGCACGAGGAAAAATGAGTTATGTTCTATAGCCATGTGCTACTCAGCGTTGTGAGCACGAGGAAACATGTGATGTGTTCTATAGCCATGTGTTACTCAGCGTTGTGAGCAGTAGGAAACAAGTGTTGTGTTCTAAAGCCATGTGTTTCTCAGCATTGTGAGCACGAGGAATCATGAGTTTTGTTCTATAGCCATGTGTTACTCAGTGCTGTGAGCACGAGGAAACATGAGTTGTGTTCGATAGCCATGTGTTACTCAGCGTTGTGAGCACGAGGAAACATGAGTAGTGTTCTATAGCCATGTGTTACTCAGTGTTGTGAGCAGTAGGAAACATGATTTGTGTTCTATAGCCATGATTTACTCAGCGTTTTGAGCAGTAGGAAACATGGGTTGTGTTCTTTAGCCATGTGTTACTCAGTGTTGTGAGCATGAGGAAACATGAGTTGTGTTCTATAGCCATGTGCTACTCAGCGTTGTGAGCACGAGGAAACATGAGATGTGTTCTATAGCCATGTGTTACTCAGCGTTGTGAGCAGTAGGAAACAAAAGTTGTGTTCTAAAGCCATGTGTTTCTCAGCATTGTGAGCACGAGGAATCATGAGTTTTGTTCTATAGCCATGTGTTACTCAGTGCTGTGAGCACGAGGAAACATGAGTTGTGTTCTATAGCCATGTATTACTCAGCGTTGTGAGCACTAGGAAACATGAGCTGTGTTCTCTCGCCATGTTGTACTCCGTGTTGTGAGCACTAGGAAATATGAGTTGTGTTCTATCGCCATGTGTTACTCAGTGTTATGAACACTAGGAAACATCAGTTGTGTTCGATAGTCATGTGTTACTCAGCGTTGTGAGCACGAGGAATCATGAGTTTTGTTCTATAGCCATGTGTTACTCAGTGCTGTGAGCACGAGGAAACATGAGTTGTGTTCGATAGCCATGTGTTACTCAGCGTTGTGAGCACGAGGAAACATGAGTAGTGTTCTATAGCCATGTGTTACTCAGTGTTGTGAGCAGTAGGAAACATGAGATGTGTTCTATAGCCATGTGTTACTCAGTGCTGTGAGCACTAGAAAACATGATTTGTGTTATATAGCCATGTGTTACTCAGCGTTGTGAGCACTAGGAAACATGAGTTGTGTTCTATAGCCATGTGTTAGTGTTGTGAGCACGAGGAAACATGAGTTGTGTTCTATAGCCATGTGTTACTCAGTGTTGTGAGCAGTAGGAAACATGATTTGTGTTCTATAGCCATGATTTACTCAGCGTTTTGAGCAGTAGGAAACATGGGTTGTGTTCTTTAGCCATGTGTTACTCAGTGTTGTGAGCATGAGGAAACATGAGTTGTCTTCTATAGCCATGTGCTACTCAGCGTTGTGAGCACGAGGAAACATGAGATGTGTTCTATAGCCATGTGTTACTCAGCGTTGTGAGCAGTAGGAAACAAGAGTTGTGTTCTAAAGCCATGTGTTTCTCAGCATTGTGAGCACGAGGAATCATGAGTTTTGTTCTATAGCCATGTGTTACTCAGTGCTGTGAGCACGAGGAAACATGAGTTGTGTTCTATAGCCATGTGTTACTCAGCGTTGTGAGCACTAGGAAACATGAGCTGTGTTCTCTCGCCATGTTGTACTCCGTGTTGTGAGCACTAGGAAATATGAGTTGTGTTCTATCGCCATGTGTTACTCAGTGTTATGAACACTAGGAAACATCAGTTGTGTTCGATAGCCATGTGTTACTCAGCGTTGTGAGCACGAGGAAACATGAGTTGTGTTCTATAGCCATGTGTTACTCAGTGTTATGAGCACGAGGAAACATGAGTTGTGTTCCATAGCCATGTGTTACTCAGTGTTGTGAGCACTAGGAAACATGATTTGTGTTCTATAGACATGTGTTACTCAGCGTTGTGAGCACGAGGAAACATGAGTTGTGTTCTATAGCCATGTGTTAGTGTTGTGAGCACGAGGAAACATGAGTTGTGTTCTATAGCCATGTGTTACTCAGTGTTATGAACACTAGGAAACAAGAGTTGTGTTCTAAAGCCATTTGTTTCTCAGCATTGAGAGCACGAGGAATCATGTGTTTTGTTCTATAGACATGTGTTACTCAGTGCTGTGAGCACGAGGAAACATGAGTTGTGTTCTATAGCCCTGTGTTACTCAGCATTTTGAGCACGAGGAAAAATGAGTTATGTTCTATAGCCGTGTGTTACTCAGCGTTGTGAGCACTAGAAAACATGAGTTATGTTCAATAGCCATATGTTACTCAGCGTTGTGAGCACTAGAAAACATGAGTTATGTTCTATAGCCATGTGTAACTCAGCGTTATGAGCACAAGGAAACATGAGTTGTGTTCTATAGAGATGTGTTACTCGGTGTTGTGAGTACTAGGAATCATGAGTTGTATTCTACAGCCATGTGTTACTCTGCGTTGTGAGCACTAGGAAACATGATTTGTGTTCTATAGCCATGTGTTACTCAGCGTTGTGAGCACTAGGAAATATGAGTTGTGTTCTCTCGCCATGTTGTACTCCGTGTTGTGAGCACTAGGAAATATGAGTTGTGTTCTAAAGCCATGTGTTACTCAGCATTGTGAGCACTAGTAAACATGAGTTGTGTTCTATTGCCATGTGTTACTCAGCATTGTGAGCACTAGGAAACATGAGTTGTGTTCTAAAGCCATGTGTTAATCAGCATTGTGAGCACTAGGAAACATGAGTTGTGTTCTATAGCCATGTGTTAGTGTTGTGAGCACGAGGAAACATGAGTTGTGTTCTATAGCCATGTGTTACTCAGTGTTATGAACACTAGGAAACATCAGTTGTGTTCGATAGCAATGTGTTACTCAGCGTTTTGAGCAGTAGGAAACATGGGTTGTGTTCTTTAGCCATGTGTTACTCAGTGTTGTGAGCATGAGGAAACATGAGTTGTGTTCTATAGCCATGTGTTAGTGTTGTGAGCACGAGGAAACATGAGTTGTGTTCTATAGCCATGTGTTACTCAGTGTTATGAACACTAGGAAACATCAGTTGTGTTCGATAGCAATGTGTTACTCAGCGTTGTGAGCACGAGCAAACATGAGTTGTGTTCTATAGCCATGTGTTACTCAGCATTATGAGCAGGAGGAAACATGAGTTGTGTTCTATAGCCATGTGTTACTCAGTGTTGTGAGCACTAGGAAACATGAGTTGTGTACTATAGCCATGTGTTACTCAGCGTTGTGAGAACGAGGAAACATGAGTTGTGTTCTATAGCCATGTGTTAGTGTTGTGAGCACGAGGAAACATGAGTTGTGTTCTATAGCCATGTGTTACTCAGTGTTATGAATACTAGGAAACATCAGTTGTGTTCGATAGCAATGTGTTACTCAGCGTTGTGAGCACGAGCAAACATGAGTTGTGTTCTATAGCCATGTGTTACTGAGCGTTGTGAGCACTAGGAAACATGAGTTGTGTTCTATAGCCATGATTTACTCAGCGTTTTGAGCAGTAGGAAACATGAGTTGTGTTCTATCGCCATGTGTTACTCAGCGTTATGAGCACGAGGAAACATGAGTTGTGTTCTATAGCCATGTGTTACTCAGTGTTGTGAGCACGAGGAAACATGAGTTGTGTTCTATTGCCATGTGTAACTCAGCGTTATGAGCACGAGAAAACATGAATTGTGTTCTATACCCATGTGTTACTCAGTGTTGTGAGTACTAGGAATCATGAGTTGTATTCTACAGCCATGTGTTACTCAGTGTTGTGAGCATGAGGAAACATGAGTTGTGTTCTATAGCCCTGTGTTACTCAGCATTTTGAGCACGAGGAAACATGATTTATGTTCTATAGCCATTTGTTACTCAGCGTTGTGAGCACTAGGAAACATTAGTTGTGTTCTATCGCCATGTGTTACTCAGCGTTATGAGCACGAGGAAACATGAGTTGTGTTCTATAGCCATGTGTTACTAAGTGTTGTGAGCACTAGGAAACATGATTTGTGTTCTATAGCCATGTGTTACTCAGCGTTGTGAGCACGAGGAAACATGAGGTGTGTTCTATAGCCATGTGTTAGTGTTGTGAGCACGAGGACACATGAGTTGTGTTCTATAGCTATGTGTTACTCAGTGTTATGAACACTAGGAAACATCAGTTGTGTTCGATAGCCATGTGTTACTCAGCGTTGTGAGCACGAGGAAACATGAGTTGTGTTCTATAGCCATGTGTTACTCAGTGTTGTGAGCACTAGGAAACATGATTTGTGTTCTATAGCCATGATTTACTCAGCGTTTTGAGCAGTAGGAAACATGGGTTTTGTTCATTAGCCATGTGTTACTCAGTGTTGTGAGCATGAGGAAACATGAGTTGTGTTCTATAGCCATGTGTTACTCAGCGTTGTGAGTACAAGGAAACATGAGATGTGTACTATAGCCATGTGTTACTCAGCGTTGTGAGCACTAGGAAACAAGAGTTGTGTTCTAAAGCCATGTGTTTCTCAGCATTGAGAGCACGAGGAATCATGAGTTTTGTTCTATAGCCATGTGTTACTCAGTGCTGTGAGCACGAGGAAACATGAGTTGTGTTCTATAGCCCTGTGTTACTCAGCATTTTGAGCACGAGGAAAAATGAGTTATGTTCTATAGCCATGTGTTACTCAGCGTTGTGAGCACGAGCAAACATGAGTTGTGTTCTATAGCCATGTGTTACTGAGCGTTGTGAGCACTAGGAAACATGAGTTGTGTTCTATAGCCATGATTTACTCAGCGTTTTGAGCAGTAGGAAACATGAGTTGTGTTCTATCGCCATGTGTTACTCAGCGTTATGAGCACGAGGAAACATGAGTTGTGTTCTAAAGCCATGTGTTACTCAGCATTGTGAGCACTAGGAAACATGAGTTTTGTTCTATAGCCATGTGTTACTCAGTGTTCTGAGCACGACGAAACATGAGTTGTGTTCTATTGCCATGTGTAACTCAGCGTTATGAGCACGAGAAAACATGAATTGTGTTCTATACCCATGTGTTACTCAGTGTTGTGAGTACTAGGAATCATGAGTTGTATTCTACAGCCATGTGTTACTCAGTGTTGTGAGCATGAGGAAACATGAATTGTGTTCTATAGCCCTGTGTTACTCAGCATTTTGAGCACGAGGAAACATGAGTTATGTTCTATAGCCATTTGTTATTCAGCGTTGTGAGCACTAGGAAACATTAGTTGTGTTCTATCGCCATGTGTTACTCAGCGTTATGAGCACGAGGAAACATGAGTTGTGTTCTATAGCCATGTGTCACTCAGTGTTGTGAGCACTAGGAAACATGATTTGTGTTCTATAGCCATGTGTTACTCAGCGTTGTGAGCACGAGGAAACATGAGTTGTGTTCTATAGCCATGTGTTAGTGTTGTGAGCACGATGAAACATGAGTTGTGTTCTATAGCTATGTGTTACTCAGTGTTATGAACACTAGGAAACATCAGTTGTGTTCGATAACCATGTGTTACTCAGCGTTGTGAGCACGAGGAAACATGAGTTGTGTTCTATAGCCATGTGTTACTCAGTGTTGTGAGCACTAGGAAACATGATTTGTGTTCTATAGCCATGATTTACTCAGCGTTTTGAGCAGTAGGAAACATGGGTTTTGTTCATTAGCCATGTGTTACTCAGTGTTGTGAGCATGAGGAAACATGAGTTGTGTTCTATAGCCATGTGTTACTCAGTGCTGTGAGCACGAGGAAACATGAGTTGTGTTCTATAGCCCTGTGTTACTCAGCATTTTGAGCACGAGGAAAAATTAGTTATGTTCTATAGCCGTGTGTTACTCAGCGTTGTGAGCACGAGAAAACATGAGTTATGTTCTATAGCCATGTGTTACTCAGCGTTGTGAGCATTTGAAAACATGAGTTGTGTTCTATTGCCATGTGTAACTCAGCGTTATGAGCACAAGGAAACATGAGTTGTGTTCTATAGCCATGTGTTACTCGGTGTTGTGAGTACTAGGAATCATGAGTTGTATTCTACAGCCATGTGTTACTCTGCGTTGTGAGCACTAGGAAACATGATTTGTGTACTATAGCCATGTGTTACTCAGCGTTATGAGGACGAGGAAACATGAGTTGTGTTCTATAGCCATGTGTTACTCAGCGTTGTGAGCACTAGGAAACATGAGTTGTGTTCTCTCGCCATGTTGTACTCCGTGTTGTGAGCACTAGGAAATATGAGTTGTTTTCTAAAGCCATGTATTACTCAGCATTGTGAGCACTAGGAAACATGAGTTGTGTTCTATTGCCATGTGTTACTCAGCATTGTGAGCACTAGGAAACATGAGTTGTGTTCTAAAGCCATGTGTTACTCAGCATTGTGAGCACTAGGAAACATGAGTTTTGTTCTCTAGCCATGTGTTACTCAGTGTTGTGAGCACGAGGAAACATGAGTTGTGTTCTATAGCCATGTGTTACTCAGTGTTGTGAGCACTAGGAAACATGATTTGTGTTCTATAGCCATGTGTTACTCAGCGTTGTGAGCACGAGGAAACATGAGTTGTGTTCTATAGCCATGTGTTAGTGTTGTGAGCACGAGGAAACATGAGTTGTGTTCTATAGCCATGTGTTACTCAGTGTTATGAACACTAGGAAACATCAGCTGTGTTCGATAGCCATGTGTTACTCAGCGTTGTGAGCACGAGGAAACATGAGTTGTGTTCTATAGCCATGTGTTACTCAGTGTTGTGAGCAGTAGGAAACATGATTTGTGTTCTATAGCCATGTGTTACTCAGTGTTATGAACACTAGGAAACATCAGTTGTGTTCGATAGCCATGTGTTACTCAGCGTTGTGAGCACGAGGAAACATGAGTTGTGTTCTATAGCCATGTGTTACTCAGTGTTATGAGCACGAGGAAACATGAGTTGTGTTCCATAGCCATGTGTTACTCAGTGTTGTGAGCACTAGGAAACATGATTTGTGTTCTATAGCCATGTGTTACTCAGCGTTGTGAGCACGAGGAAACATGAGTTATGTTCTATAGCCATGTGTTACTCAGTGTTATGAACACTAGGAAACAAGAGTTGTGTTCAAAAGCCATGTGTTTCTCAGCATTGAGAGCACGAGGAATCATGAGTTTTGTTCTATAGCCATGTGTTACTCAGTGCTGTGAGCACGAGGAAACATGAGTTGTGTTCTCTCGCCCTGTGTTACTCAGCATTTTGAGCACGAGGAAAAATGAGTTATGTTCTATAGCCGTGTGTTACTCAGCGTTGTGAGCACTAGAAAACATGAGTTATGTTCTATAGCCATGTGTTACTCAGCGTTGTGAGCATTTGAAAACATGAGTTGTGTTCTATTGCCATGTGTAACTCAGCGTTATGAGCACAAAGAAACATGAGTTGTGTTCTATAGCCATGTGTTACTCGGTGTTGTGAGTACTAGGAATCATGAGTTGTATTCTACAGCCATGTGTTACTCTGCGTTGTGAGCACTAGGAAACATGATTTGTGTTCTCTCGCCATGTGTTACTCAGCGTTATGAGCACGAGGAAACATGAGATGTGTTCTATAGCCATGTGTTACTCAGCGTTGTGAGCAGTAGGAAACAAGAGTTGTGTTCTAAAGCCATGTGTTTCTCAGCATTGTGAGCACGAGGAATCATGAGTTTTGTTCTATAGCCATGTGTTACTCAGTGCTGTGAGCACGAGGAAACATGAGTTGTGTTCTATAGCCATGTGTTACTCAGCGTTGTGAGCACTAGGAAACATGAGCTGTGTTCTCTCGCCATGTTGTACTCCGTGTTGTGGGCACTAGGAAATATGAGTTGTGTTCTATCGCCATGTGTTACTCAGTGTTATGAACACTAGGAAACATCAGTTGTGTTCGATAGCCATGTGTTACTCAGCATTGTGAGCACGAGGAAACATGAGTTTTGTTCTATAGCCATGTGTTACTCAGTGTTGTGAGCACGAGGAAACATGAGTTGTGTTCTATAGCCATGTGTTACTCAGTGTTGTGAGCACTAGGAAACATGATTTGTGTTCTATAGCCATGTGTTACTCAGCGTTGTGAGCACGAGGAAACATGAGTTGTGTTCTATAGCCATGTGTTAGTGTTGTGAGCACGAGGAAACATGAGTTGTGTTCTATAGCCATGTGTTACTCAGTGTTATGAACACTAGGAAACATCAGTTGTGTTCGATAGCCATGTGTTACTCAGCGTTGTGAGCACGAGGAAACATGAGTAGTGTTCTATAGCCATGTGTTACTCAGTGTTGTGAGCAGTAGGAAACATGATTTGTGTTCTATAGCCATGATTTACTCAGCATTTTGAGCAGTAGGAAACATGGGTTGTGTTCTTTAGCCATGTGTTACTCAGTGTTGTGAGCATGAGGAAACATGAGTTGTGTTCTATAGCCATGTGCTACTCAGCGTTGTGAGCACGAGGAAACATGAGATGTGTTCTATAGCCATGTGTTACTCAGCGTTGTGAGCAGTAGGAAACAAGTGTTGTGTTCTAAAGCCATGTGTTTCTCAGCATTGTGAGCACGAGGAATCATGAGTTTTGTTCTATAGCCATGTGTTACTCAGTGCTGTGAGCACGAGGAAACATGAGTTGTGTTCGATAGCCATGTGTTACTCAGCGTTGTGAGCACGAGGAAACATGAGTAGTGTTCTATAGCCATGTGTTACTCAGTGTTGTGAGCAGTAGGAAACATGATTTGTGTTCTATAGCCATGATTTATTCAGCGTTTTGAGCAGTAGGAAACATGGGTTGTGTTCTTTAGCCATGTGTTACTCAGTGTTGTGAGCATGAGGAAACATGAGTTGTGTTCTATAGCCATGTGCTACTCAGCGTTGTGAGCACGAGGAAACATGAGATGTGTTCTATAGCCATGTGTTACTCAGCGTTGTGAGCAGTAGGAAACAAGAGTTGTGTTCTTTAGCCATGTGTTACTCAGTGTTGTGAGCATGAGGAAACATGAGTTGTGTTCTATAGCCATGTGTTACTCAGTGCTGTGAGCACGAGGAAACATGAGTTGTGTTCTATAGCCATGTGTTACTCAGCGTTGTGAGCACTAGGAAACATGAGCTGTGTTCTCTCGCCATGTTGTACTCCGTGTTGTGAGCACTAGGAAATATGAGTTGTGTTCGATCGCCATGTGTTACTCAGTGTTATGAACACTAGGAAACATCAGTTGTGTTCAATAGCCATGTGTTACTCAGCGTTGTGAGCACGAGGAAACATGAGTAGTGTTCTATAGCCATGTGTTACTCAGTGTTGTGAGCAGTAGGAAACATGATTTGTGTTCTATAGCCATGATTTACTCAGCGTTTTGAGCAGTAGGAAACATGGGTTGTGTTCTTTAGCCATGTGTTACTCAGTGTTGTGAGCATGAGGAAACATGAGTTGTGTTCTATAGCCATGTGCTACTCAGCGTTGTGAGCACGAGGAAACATGAGATGTGTTCTATAGCCATGTGTTACTCAGCGTTGTGAGCAGTAGGAAACAAGAGTTGTGTTCTAAAGCCATGTGTTTCTCAGCATTGTGAGGACGAGGAATCATGAGTTTTGTTCTATAGCCATGTGTTACTCAGTGCTGTGAGCACGAGGAAACATGAGTTGTGTTCTATAACCATGTATTACTCAGCGTTGTGAGCACTAGGAAACATGAGCTGTGTTCTCTCGCCATGTTGTACTCCGTGTTGTGAGCACTAGGAAATATGAGTTGTGTTCTATCGCCATGTGTTACTCAGTGTTATGAACACTAGGAAACATCAGTTGTGTTCGATAGCCATGTGTTACTCAGCGTTGTGAGCACGAGGAATCATGAGTTTTGTTCTATAGCCATGTGTTACTCAGTGCTGTGAGCACGAGGAAACATGAGTTGTGTTCGATAGCCATGTGTTACTCAGCGTTGTGAGCACGAGGAAACATGAGATGTGTTCTATAGCCATGTGTTACTCAGTGTTGTGAGCACTAGAAAACATGATTTGTGTTCTATAGCCATGTGTTACTCAGCGTTGTGAGCACTAGGAAACATGAGTTGTGTTCTATAGCCATGTGTTAGTGTTGTGAGCACGAGGAAACATGAGTTGTGTTCTATAGCCATATGTTACTCAGCGTTGTGAGCACTAGAAAACATGAGTTATGTTCTATAGCCATGTGTAACTCAGCGTTATGAGCACAAGGAAACATGAGTTGTGTTCTATAGAGATGTGTTACTCGGTGTTGTGAGTACTAGGAATCATGAGTTGTATTCTACAGCCATGTGTTACTCTGCGTTGTGAGCACTAGGAAACATGATTTGTGTTCTATAGCCATGTGTTACTCAGCGTTGTGAGCACTAGGAAATATGAGTTGTGTTCTCTCGCCATGTTGTACTCCGTGTTGTGAGCACTGGGAAATATGAGTTGTGTTCTAAAGCCATGTGTTACTCAGCATTGTGAGCACTAGTAAACATGAGTTGTGTTCTATTGCCATGTGTTACTCAGCATTGTGAGCACTAGGAAACATGAGTTGTGTTCTAAAGCCATGTGTTAATCAGCATTGTGAGCACTAGGAAACATGAGTTGTGTTCTATAGCCATGTGTTAGTGTTGTGAGCACGAGGAAACATGAGTTGTGTTCTATAGCCATGTGTTACTCAGTGTTATGAACACTAGGAAACATCAGTTGTGTTCGATAGCAATGTGTTACTCAGCGTTTTGAGCAGTAGGAAACATGGGTTGTGTTCTTTAGCCATGTGTTACTCAGTGTTGTGAGCATGAGGAAACATGAGTTGTGTTCTATAGCCATGTGTTAGTGTTGTGAGCACGAGGAAACATGAGTTGTGTTCTATAGCCATGTGTTACTCAGTGTTATGAACACTAGGAAACATCAGTTGTGTTCGATAGCAATGTGTTACTCAGCGTTGTGAGCACGAGCAAACATGAGTTGTGTTCTATAGCCATGTGTTACTCAGCATTATGAGCAGGAGGAAACATGAGTTGTGTTCTATAGCCATGTGTTACTCAGTGTTGTGAGCACTAGGAAACATGAGTTGTGTACTATAGCCATGTGTTACTCAGCGTTGTGAGAACGAGGAAACATGAGTTGTGTTCTATAGCCATGTGTTAGTGTTGTGAGCACGAGGAAACATGAGTTGTGTTCTATAGCCATGTGTTACTCAGTGTTATGAATACTAGGAAACATCAGTTGTGTTCGATAGCAATGTGTTACTCAGCGTTGTGAGCACGAGCAAACATGAGTTGTGTTCTATAGCCATGTGTTACTGAGCGTTGTGAGCACTAGGAAACATGAGTTGTGTTCTATAGCCATGATTTACTCAGCGTTTTGAGCAGTAGGAAACATGAGTTGTGTTCTATCGCCATGTGTTACTCAGCGTTATGAGCACGAGGAAACATGAGTTGTGTTCTATAGCCATGTGTTACTCAGTGTTGTGAGCACGAGGAAACATGAGTTGTGTTCTATTGCCATGTGTAACTCAGCGTTATGAGCACGAGAAAACATGAATTGTGTTCTATACCCATGTGTTACTCAGTGTTGTGAGTACTAGGAATCATGAGTTGTATTCTACAGCCATGTGTTACTCAGTGTTGTGAGCATGAGGAAACATGAGTTGTGTTCTATAGCCCTGTGTTACTCAGCATTTTGAGCACGAGGAAACATGATTTATGTTCTATAGCCATTTGTTACTCAGCGTTGTGAGCACTAGGAAACATTAGTTGTGTTCTATCGCCATGTGTTACTCAGCGTTATGAGCACGAGGAAACATGAGTTGTGTTCTATAGCCATGTGTTACTAAGTGTTGTGAGCACTAGGAAACATGATTTGTGTTCTATAGCCATGTGTTACTCAGCGTTGTGAGCACGAGGAAACATGAGGTGTGTTCTATAGCCATGTGTTAGTGTTGTGAGCACGAGGACACATGAGTTGTGTTCTATAGCTATGTGTTACTCAGTGTTATGAACACTAGGAAACATCAGTTGTGTTCGATAGCCATGTGTTACTCAGCGTTGTGAGCACGAGGAAACATGAGTTGTGTTCTATAGCCATGTGTTACTCAGTGTTGTGAGCACTAGGAAACATGATTTGTGTTCTATAGCCATGATTTACTCAGCGTTTTGAGCAGTAGGAAACATGGGTTTTGTTCATTAGCCATGTGTTACTCAGTGTTGTGAGCATGAGGAAACATGAGTTGTGTTCTATAGCCATGTGTTACTCAGCGTTGTGAGTACAAGGAAACATGAGATGTGTACTATAGCCATGTGTTACTCAGCGTTGTGAGCACTAGGAAACAAGAGTTGTGTTCTAAAGCCATGTGTTTCTCAGCATTGAGAGCACGAGGAATCATGAGTTTTGTTCTATAGCCATGTGTTACTCAGTGCTGTGAGCACGAGGAAACATGAGTTGTGTTCTATAGCCCTGTGTTACTCAGCATTTTGAGCACGAGGAAAAATGAGTTATGTTCTATAGCCATGTGTTACTCAGCGTTGTGAGCACGAGCAAACATGAGTTGTGTTCTATAGCCATGTGTTACTGAGCGTTGTGAGCACTAGGAAACATGAGTTGTGTTCTATAGCCATGATTTACTCAGCGTTTTGAGCAGTAGGAAACATGAGTTGTGTTCTATCGCCATGTGTTACTCAGCGTTATGAGCACGAGGAAACATGAGTTGTGTTCTAAAGCCATGTGTTACTCAGCATTGTGAGCACTAGGAAACATGAGTTTTGTTCTATAGCCATGTGTTACTCAGTGTTCTGAGCACGACGAAACATGAGTTGTGTTCTATTGCCATGTGTAACTCAGCGTTATGAGCACGAGAAAACATGAATTGTGTTCTATACCCATGTGTTACTCAGTGTTGTGAGTACTAGGAATCATGAGTTGTATTCTACAGCCATGTGTTACTCAGTGTTGTGAGCATGAGGAAACATGAATTGTGTTCTATAGCCCTGTGTTACTCAGCATTTTGAGCACGAGGAAACATGAGTTATGTTCTATAGCCATTTGTTATTCAGCGTTGTGAGCACTAGGAAACATTAGTTGTGTTCTATCGCCATGTGTTACTCAGCGTTATGAGCACGAGGAAACATGAGTTGTGTTCTATAGCCATGTGTCACTCAGTGTTGTGAGCACTAGGAAACATGATTTGTGTTCTATAGCCATGTGTTACTCAGCGTTGTGAGCACGAGGAAACATGAGTTGTGTTCTATAGCCATGTGTTAGTGTTGTGAGCACGATGAAACATGAGTTGTGTTCTATAGCTATGTGTTACTCAGTGTTATGAACACTAGGAAACATCAGTTGTGTTCGATAACCATGTGTTACTCAGCGTTGTGAGCACGAGGAAACATGAGTTGTGTTCTATAGCCATGTGTTACTCAGTGTTGTGAGCACTAGGAAACATGATTTGTGTTCTATAGCCATGATTTACTCAGCGTTTTGAGCAGTAGGAAACATGGGTTTTGTTCATTAGCCATGTGTTACTCAGTGTTGTGAGCATGAGGAAACATGAGTTGTGTTCTATAGCCATGTGTTACTCAGTGCTGTGAGCACGAGGAAACATGAGTTGTGTTCTATAGCCCTGTGTTACTCAGCATTTTGAGCACGAGGAAAAATTAGTTATGTTCTATAGCCGTGTGTTACTCAGCGTTGTGAGCACGAGAAAACATGAGTTATGTTCTATAGCCATGTGTTACTCAGCGTTGTGAGCATTTGAAAACATGAGTTGTGTTCTATTGCCATGTGTAACTCAGCGTTATGAGCACAAGGAAACATGAGTTGTGTTCTATAGCCATGTGTTACTCGGTGTTGTGAGTACTAGGAATCATGAGTTGTATTCTACAGCCATGTGTTACTCTGCGTTGTGAGCACTAGGAAACATGATTTGTGTACTATAGCCATGTGTTACTCAGCGTTATGAGGACGAGGAAACATGAGTTGTGTTCTATAGCCATGTGTTACTCAGCGTTGTGAGCACTAGGAAACATGAGTTGTGTTCTCTCGCCATGTTGTACTCCGTGTTGTGAGCACTAGGAAATATGAGTTGTTTTCTAAAGCCATGTATTACTCAGCATTGTGAGCACTAGGAAACATGAGTTGTGTTCTATTGCCATGTGTTACTCAGCATTGTGAGCACTAGGAAACATGAGTTGTGTTCTAAAGCCATGTGTTACTCAGCATTGTGAGCACTAGGAAACATGAGTTTTGTTCTCTAGCCATGTGTTACTCAGTGTTGTGAGCACGAGGAAACATGAGTTGTGTTCTATAGCCATGTGTTACTCAGTGTTGTGAGCACTAGGAAACATGATTTGTGTTCTATAGCCATGTGTTACTCAGCGTTGTGAGCACGAGGAAACATGAGTTGTGTTCTATAGCCATGTGTTAGTGTTGTGAGCACGAGGAAACATGAGTTGTGTTCTATAGCCATGTGTTACTCAGTGTTATGAACACTAGGAAACATCAGCTGTGTTCGATAGCCATGTGTTACTCAGCGTTGTGAGCACGAGGAAACATGAGTTGTGTTCTATAGCCATGTGTTACTCAGTGTTGTGAGCAGTAGGAAACATGATTTGTGTTCTATAGCCATGTGTTACTCAGTGTTATGAACACTAGGAAACATCAGTTGTGTTCGATAGCCATGTGTTACTCAGCGTTGTGAGCACGAGGAAACATGAGTTGTGTTCTATAGCCATGTGTTACTCAGTGTTATGAGCACGAGGAAACATGAGTTGTGTTCCATAGCCATGTGTTACTCAGTGTTGTGAGCACTAGGAAACATGATTTGTGTTCTATAGCCATGTGTTACTCAGCGTTGTGAGCACGAGGAAACATGAGTTATGTTCTATAGCCATGTGTTACTCAGTGTTATGAACACTAGGAAACAAGAGTTGTGTTCAAAAGCCATGTGTTTCTCAGCATTGAGAGCACGAGGAATCATGAGTTTTGTTCTATAGCCATGTGTTACTCAGTGCTGTGAGCACGAGGAAACATGAGTTGTGTTCTCTCGCCCTGTGTTACTCAGCATTTTGAGCACGAGGAAAAATGAGTTATGTTCTATAGCCGTGTGTTACTCAGCGTTGTGAGCACTAGAAAACATGAGTTATGTTCTATAGCCATGTGTTACTCAGCGTTGTGAGCATTTGAAAACATGAGTTGTGTTCTATTGCCATGTGTAACTCAGCGTTATGAGCACAAAGAAACATGAGTTGTGTTCTATAGCCATGTGTTACTCGGTGTTGTGAGTACTAGGAATCATGAGTTGTATTCTACAGCCATGTGTTACTCTGCGTTGTGAGCACTAGGAAACATGATTTGTGTTCTCTCGCCATGTGTTACTCAGCGTTATGAGCACGAGGAAACATGAGATGTGTTCTATAGCCATGTGTTACTCAGCGTTGTGAGCAGTAGGAAACAAGAGTTGTGTTCTAAAGCCATGTGTTTCTCAGCATTGTGAGCACGAGGAATCATGAGTTTTGTTCTATAGCCATGTGTTACTCAGTGCTGTGAGCACGAGGAAACATGAGTTGTGTTCTATAGCCATGTGTTACTCAGCGTTGTGAGCACTAGGAAACATGAGCTGTGTTCTCTCGCCATGTTGTACTCCGTGTTGTGAGCACTAGGAAATATGAGTTGTGTTCTATCGCCATGTGTTACTCAGTGTTATGAACACTAGGAAACATCAGTTGTGTTCGATAGCCATGTGTTACTCAGCATTGTGAGCACGAGGAAACATGAGTTTTGTTCTATAGCCATGTGTTACTCAGTGTTGTGAGCACGAGGAAACATGAGTTGTGTTCTATAGCCATGTGTTACTCAGTGTTGTGAGCACTAGGAAACATGATTTGTGTTCTATAGCCATGTGTTACTCAGCGTTGTGAGCACGAGGAAACATGAGTTGTGTTCTATAGCCATGTGTTAGTGTTGTGAGCACGAGGAAACATGAGTTGTGTTCTATAGCCATGTGTTACTCAGTGTTATGAACACTAGGAAACATCAGTTGTGTTCGATAGCCATGTGTTACTCAGCGTTGTGAGCACGAGGAAACATGAGTAGTGTTCTATAGCCATGTGTTACTCAGTGTTGTGAGCAGTAGGAAACATGATTTGTGTTCTATAGCCATGATTTACTCAGCATTTTGAGCAGTAGGAAACATGGGTTGTGTTCTTTAGCCATGTGTTACTCAGTGTTGTGAGCATGAGGAAACATGAGTTGTGTTCTATAGCCATGTGCTACTCAGCGTTGTGAGCACGAGGAAACATGAGATGTGTTCTATAGCCATGTGTTACTCAGCGTTGTGAGCAGTAGGAAACAAGTGTTGTGTTCTAAAGCCATGTGTTTCTCAGCATTGTGAGCACGAGGAATCATGAGTTTTGTTCTATAGCCATGTGTTACTCAGTGCTGTGAGCACGAGGAAACATGAGTTGTGTTCGATAGCCATGTGTTACTCAGCGTTGTGAGCACGAGGAAACATGAGTAGTGTTCTATAGCCATGTGTTACTCAGTGTTGTGAGCAGTAGGAAACATGATTTGTGTTCTATAGCCATGATTTATTCAGCGTTTTGAGCAGTAGGAAACATGGGTTGTGTTCTTTAGCCAGGTGTTACTCAGTGTTGTGAGCATGAGGAAACATGAGTTGTGTTCTATAGCCATGTGCTACTCAGCGTTGTGAGCACGAGGAAACATGAGATGTGTTCTATAGCCATGTGTTACTCAGCGTTGTGAGCAGTAGGAAACAAGAGTTGTGTTCTAAAGCCATGTGTTTCTCAGCATTGTGAGCACGAGGAATCATGAGTTTTGTTCTATAGCCATGTGTTACTCAGTGCTGTGAGCACGAGGAAACATGAGTTGTGTTCTATAGCCATGTGTTACTCAGCGTTGTGAGCACTAGGAAACATGAGCTGTGTTCTCTCGCCATGTTGTACTCCGTGTTGTGAGCACTAGGAAATATGAGTTGTGTTCGATCGCCATGTGTTACTCAGTGTTATGAACACTAGGAAACATCAGTTGTGTTCAATAGCCATGTGTTACTCAGCGTTGTGAGCACGAGGAAACATGAGTAGTGTTCTATAGCCATGTGTTACTCAGTGTTGTGAGCAGTAGGAAACATGATTTGTGTTCTATAGCCATGATTTACTCAGCGTTTTGAGCAGTAGGAAACATGGGTTGTGTTCTTTAGCCATGTGTTACTCAGTGTTGTGAGCATGAGGAAACATGAGTTGTGTTCTATAGCCATGTGCTACTCAGCGTTGTGAGCACGAGGAAACATGAGATGTGTTCTATAGCCATGTGTTACTCAGCGTTGTGAGCAGTAGGAAACAAGAGTTGTGTTCTAAAGCCATGTGTTTCTCAGCATTGTGAGGACGAGGAATCATGAGTTTTGTTCTATAGCCATGTGTTACTCAGTGCTGTGAGCACGAGGAAACATGAGTTGTGTTCTATAACCATGTATTACTCAGCGTTGTGAGCACTAGGAAACATGAGCTGTGTTCTCTCGCCATGTTGTACTCCGTGTTGTGAGCACTAGGAAATATGAGTTGTGTTCTATCGCCATGTGTTACTCAGTGTTATGAACACTAGGAAACATCAGTTGTGTTCGATAGCCATGTGTTACTCAGCGTTGTGAGCACGAGGAATCATGAGTTTTGTTCTATAGCCATGTGTTACTCAGTGCTGTGAGCACGAGGAAACATGAGTTGTGTTCGATAGCCATGTGTTACTCAGCGTTGTGAGCACGAGGAAACATGAGATGTGTTCTATAGCCATGTGTTACTCAGTGTTGTGAGCACTAGAAAACATGATTTGTGTTCTATAGCCATGTGTTACTCAGCGTTGTGAGCACTAGGAAACATGAGTTGTGTTCTATAGCCATGTGTTAGTGTTGTGAGCACGAGGAAACATGAGTTGTGTTCTATAGCCATGTGTTACTCAGTGTTGTGAGCAGTAGGAAACATGATTTGTGTTCTATAGCCATGATTTACTCAGCGTTTTGAGCAGTAGGAAACATGGGTTGTGTTCTTTAGCCATGTGTTACTCAGCATTGTGAGCACGAGGAATCATGAGTTTTGTTCTATAGCCATGTGTTACTCAGTGCTGTGAGCACGAGGAAACATGAGTTGTGTTCTATAGCCATGTGTTAATCAGCGTTGTGAGCACTAGGAAACATGAGCTGTGTTCTCTCGCCATGTTGTACTCCGTGTTGTGAGCACTAGGAAATATGAGTTGTGTTCTATCGCCATGTGTTACTCAGTGTTATGAACACTAGGAAACATCAGTTGTGTTCGATAGCCATGTGTTACTCAGCGTTGTGAGCACGAGGAAACATGAGTTGTGTTCTATAGCCATGTGTTACTCAGTGTTATGAGCACGAGGAAACATGAGTTGTGTTCCATAGCCATGTGTTACTCAGTGTTGTGAGCACTAGGAAACATGATTTGTGTTCTATAGCCATGTGTTACTCAGCGTTGTGAGCACGAGGAAACATGAGTTGTGTTCTATAGCCATGTGTTAGTGTTGTGAGCACGAGGAAACATGAGTTGTGTTCTATAGCCATGTGTTACTCAGTGTTATGAACACTAGGACACAAGAGTTGTGTTCTAAAGCCATTTGTTTCTCAGCATTGAGAGCACGAGGAATCATGTGTTTTGTTCTATAGACACACAAAGGTTGGTGGAATTGCGGATAGCGATGAGGACTGTCTGAGGATACAGCAGGATTTAGATTGTCTGGAGACTTGGGCGGAGAGATGGCAGATGGAGTTTAACCTGGACAAATGTGAGGTAATGCATTTTGGAAGGGCTAATGCAGGTAGGGAATATACAGTGAATGGTAGAACCCTCAAGAGTATTGAAAGTCAAAGAGATCTAGGAGTACAGGTCCACAGATCACTGAAAGGGGCTACACAGGTGGAGAAGGTAGTCAAGAAGGCATACGGCATGCTTGCCTTCATTGGCCGGGGCATTGAGTATAAGAATTGGCAAGTCATGTTGCAGCTGTATAGAACCTTAGTTAGGCCACACTTGGAGTATAGTGTTCAATTCTGGTCGCCACACTACCAGAAGGATGTGGAGGCTTTAGAGAGGGTGCAGAAGAGATTTACCAGAATGTTGCCTGGTATGGAGGGCATAAGCTATGAGGAGCGATTGAATAAACTCGGTTTGTTCTCACTGGAACGAAGGAGGTTGAGGGGCGACCTGATAGAGGTATACAAAATTATGAGGGGCATAGACAGAGTGGATAGTCAGAGGCTTTTCCCCAGGGTAGAGGGGTCAATTACTAGGGGGCATAGGTTTAAGGTGAGAGGGGCAAAGTTTAGAGTAGATGTACGAGGCAAGTTTTTTACGCAGAGGGTAGTGGGTGCCTGGAACTCACTACCGGAGGAGGTAGTGGAGGCAGGGACGATAGGGACATTTAAGGGGCATCTTGACAAATATATGAATAGGATGGGAATAGAAGGATACGGACCCAGGAAGTGTAGAAGATTGTAGTTTAGTCGGGCAGTATGGTCGGCACGGGCTTGGAGGGCCGAAGGGCCTGTTCCTGTGCTGTACATTTCTTTGTTCTTTGTTCTTATGTGTTACTCAGTGCTGTGAGCACGAGGAAACATGAGTTGTGTTCTATAGCCCTGTGTTACTCAGCATTTTGAGCACGAGGAAAAATGAGTTATGTTCTATAGCCGTGTGTTACTCAGCGTTGTGAGCACTAGAAAACATGAGTTATGTTCAATAGCCATATGTTACTCAGCGTTGTGAGCACTAGAAAACATGAGTTATGTTCTATAGCCATGTGTAACTCAGCGTTATGAGCACAAGGAAACATGAGTTGTGTTCTATAGAGATGTGTTACTCGGTGTTGTGAGTACTAGGAATCATGAGTTGTATTCTACAGCCATGTGTTACTCTGCGTTGTGAGCACTAGGAAACATGATTTGTGTTCTATAGCCATGTGTTACTCAGCGTTGTGAGCACTAGGATATATGAGTTGTGTTCTCTCGCCATGTTGTACTCCGTGTTGTGAGCACTAGGAAATATGAGTTGTGTTCTAAAGCCATGTGTTACTCAGCATTGTGAGCACTAGTAAACATGAGTTGTGTTCTATTGCCATGTGTTACTCAGCATTGTGAGCACTAGGAAACATGAGTTGTGTTCTAAAGCCATGTGTTAATCAACATTGTGAGCACTAGGAAACATGTGTTTTGTTCTATAGCCATGTGTTACTCAGCGTTGTGAGCACTAGGAAACATGAGTTGTGTTCTATAGCCATGTGTTAGTGTTGTGAGCACGAGGAAACATGAGTTGTGTTCTATAGCCATGTGTTACTCAGTGTTATGAACACTAGGAAACATCAGTTGTGTTCGATAGCCATGTGTTACTCAGCGTTGTGAGCACGAGGAAACATGAGTTGTGTTCTATAGCCATGTGTTACTCAGTGTTGTGAGCAGTAGGAAACATGATTTGTGTTCTATAGCCATGATTTACTCAGCGTTTTGAGCAGTAGGAAACATGGGTTGTGTTCTTTAGCCATGTGTTACTCAGTGTTGTGAGCATGAGGAAACATGAGTTGTGTTCTATAGCCATGTGCTACTCAGCGTTGTGAGCACGAGGAAACATGAGATGTGTTCTATAGCCATGTGTTACTCAGCGTTGTGAACAGTAGGAAACATGAGTTGTGTTCTAAAGCCATGTGTTTCTCAGCATTGTGAGCACGAGGAATCATGAGTTTTGTTCTATAGCCATGTGTTACTCAGTGCTGTGAGCACGAGGAAACATGAGTTGTGTTCTATCGCCCTGTGTTACTCAGCATTTTGAGCACGAGGAAAAATGAGTTATGTTCTATAGCCGTGAGTTACTCAGCGTTGTGAGCACTAGAAAACATGAGTTATGTTCTATAGCCATGTGTTACTCAGCGTTGTGAGCACTAGAAAACATGAGTTATGTTCTATAGCCATGTGTTACTCAGCGTTGTGAGCACTTGAAAACATGAGTTGTGTTCTATTGCCATGTGTAACTCAGCGTTATGAGCACGAGAATACATGAATTGTGTTCTATAGCCATGTGTGACTCAGTGTTGTGAGTACTAGGAATCATGAGTTGTATTCTACAGCCATGTGTTACTCAGTGTTGTGAGCATGAGGAAACATGAGTTGTGTTCTATAGCCCTGTGTTACTCAGCATTTGGAGCACGAGGAAACATGAGTTATGTTCTCTAGCCATGTGTTACTCAGCGTTGTGAGCACTAGGAAACATGAGTTGTGTTCTATCGCCATTTGTTACTCAGCGTTATGAGCACGAGGAAACATGAGTTGTGTTCCATAGCCATGTGTTACTCAGTGTTGTGAGCACTAGGAAACATGATTTGTGTTCTATAGCCATGTGTTACTCAGCGTTGTGAGCACGAGGAAACATGAGTTGTGTTCTATAGCCATGTGTTAGTGTTGTGAGCACGATGAAACATGAGTTGTGTTCTATAGACATGTGTTACTCAGTGTTATGAACACTAGGAAACATCAGTTGTGTTCGATAGCCATGTGTTACTCAGCGTTGTGAGCACGAGGAAACATGAGTTGTGTTCTATAGCCATGTGTTACTCAGTGTTATGAGCACGAGGAAACATGAGTTGTGTTCCATAGCCATGTGCTACTCAGTGTTGTGAGCACTAGGAAACATGATTTGTGTTCTATAGCCATGTGTTACTCAGCGTTGTGAGCACGAGGAAACATGAGTTGTGTTCTATAGCCATGTGTTAGTGTTGTGAGCACGAAGAAACATGAGTTGTGTTCTATAGCCATGTGTTACTCAGTGTTATGAACACTAGGAAACATGATTTGTGTTCTATAGCCATGATTTACTCAGCGTTGTGAGCACGAGGAAACATGAGTTGTGTTCTATAGCCCTGTGTTACTCAGCATTTTGAGCACGAGGAAAAATGAGTTATGTTCTATAGCCGTGTGTTACTCAGCGTTGTGAGCACAAGGAAACATGAGTTGTGTTCTCTCGCCATGTTGTACTCCGTGTTGTGAGCACTAGGAAATATGAGTTGTTTTCTAAAGCCATGTATTACTCAGCGTTTTGAGCACGAGGAAACATGAGTTGTGTTCTGTAGCCATGTGTTACTCAGTGTTGTGAGCACTAGGAAACATGAGTTGTGTTCTATAGCCATGTGTTACTCAGCTTTGTGAGCACGAGGAAACATGAGTTGTGTTCTATAGCCATGTGTTGGTGTTGAGAGCACGAGGAAACATGAGTTGTGTTCTATAGCCATGTGTTACTCAGTGTTATGAACACTAGAAAACATCAGTTGTGTTCGATAGCCATGTGTTACTCAGCGTTGTGAGCACTAGGAATCATGAGTTTTGTTCTATAGCCATGTGTTACTCAGTGTTGTGAGCACGATGAAACATGAGTTGAGTTCTATAGCCCTGTGTTACTCAGCATTTTGAGCCCGAGGAAACATGTGTTATGTTCTATAGCCATGTGTTACTCAGCGTTGTGAGCACTAGGAAACATGTGTTATTTTCTATAGCCATGTGTTACTCAGCGTTGTGAGCACTAGGAAACATGAGTTGTGTTCTATCGCCATGTGTAACTCAGCGTTATGAGCACGAGGAAACATGAGTTGTGTTCTAAAGCCATGTGTTACTCAGCATTGTGAGCACTAGGAATCATGAATTTTCATCTATAGCCGTGTGTTATTCAGTGTTGTGAGCACGAGGAAACATGAGTTGTGTTCTATAGCCCTGTGTTACTCAGCATTTTGAGCACGAGGAAACATGAGTTATGTTCTATAGCCATGTGTTACTCAGCGTTGTGAGCACTAGGAAACATGAGTTGTGTTCTATCGCCATGTGTTACTCAGTGTTATGAGCACGAGGAAACATGAGTTGTGTTCTGTAGCCATGTGTTACTCAGTGTTGTGAGCACTAGGAAACATGAGTTGTGTTCTATAGCCATGTGTTACTCAGCTTTGTGAGCACGAGGAAACATGAGTTGTGTTCTATTGCCATGTGTTAGTGTTGAGAGCACGAGGAAACATGAGTTGTGTTCTATAGCCATGTGTTACTCAGCATTGTGAGGACTAGGAAACATGTGTTATTTTCTATAGCCATGTGTTACTCAGCGTTGTGAGCACTAGGCAACATGAGTTGTGTTCTATCGCCATGTGTAACTCAGCGTTATGAGCACGAGGAAACATGAGTTGTGTTCTATAGCCATGTGTTACTCAGTGTCGTGAGCACTTGGAAACATGAGTTGTGTTCTCTCGCCATGTTGTACTCCGTATTGTGAGCACTAGGAAATATGAGTTGTGTTCTAAAGCCATGTGTTACTCAGCATTGTGAGCACTAGGAAACATAAGTTGTGTTCTATTGCCATGTGGTACTCAGTATTGTGAGCACTAGGAAACATGAGTTGTGTTCTATAGCCATGTGTTACTCAGCATTGTGAGCACTAGGAAACATGAGTTGTGTTCTATAGCCATGTGTTACTCAGTGTTGTGAGCACTAGGAAACATGATTTGTGTTCTTTAGCCATGTGTTACTCAGCGTTGTGAGCACGAGGAAACATGAGTTGTGTTCTAGAGCCATGTGTTAGTGTTGTGAGCACGAGGAAACATGATTTGTGTTCTATAGCCATGTGTTACTCAGTGTTATGAACACTAGGAAACATCAGTTGTGTTCGATAGCCATGTGTTAGTGTTGTGAGCACGAGGAAACATGAGTTGTGTTCTATAGCCATGTGTTACTCAGTGTTATGAACACTAGGACACAAGAGTTGTGTTCTAAAGCCATTTGTTTCTCAGCATTGAGAGCACGAGGAATCATGTGTTTTGTTCTATAGACATGTGTTACTCAGTGCTGTGAGCACGAGGAAACATGAGTTGTGTTCTATAGCCCTGTGTTACTCAGCATTTTGAGCACGAGGAAAAATGAGTTATGTTCTATAGCCGTGTGTTACTCAGCGTTGTGAGCACTAGAAAACATGAGTTATGTTCAATAGCCATATGTTACTCAGCGTTGTGAGCACTAGAAAACATGAGTTATGTTCTATAGCCATGTGTAACTCAGCGTTATGAGCACAAGGAAACATGAGTTGTGTTCTATAGAGATGTGTTACTCGGTGTTGTGAGTACTAGGAATCATGAGTTGTATTCTACAGCCATGTGTTACTCTGCGTTGTGAGCACTAGGAAACATGATTTGTGTTCTATAGCCATGTGTTACTCAGCGTTGTGAGCACTAGGAAATATGAGTTGTGTTCTCTCGCCATGTTGTACTCCGTGTTGTGAGCACTAGGAAATATGAGTTGTGTTCTAAAGCCATGTGTTACTCAGCATTGTGAGCACTAGTAAACATGAGTTGTGTTCTATTGCCATGTGTTACTCAGCATTGTGAGCACTAGGAAACATGAGTTGTGTTCTAAAGCCATGTGTTAATCAGCATTGTGAGCACTAGGAAACATGTGTTTTGTTCTATAGCCATGTGTTACTCAGTGTTGTGAGCACGAGGAAACATGAGTTGTGTTCTATAGCCATGTGTTACTCAGTGTTGTGAGCACTAGAAAACATGATTTGTGTTCTATAGCCATGTGTTACTCAGCGTTGTGAGCACTAGGAAACATGAGTTGTGTTCTATAGCCATGTGTTAGTGTTGTGAACACGAGGAAACATGAGTTGTGTTCTATAGCCATGTGTTACTCAGTGTTATGAACACTAGGAAACATCAGTTGTGTTCGATAGCCATGTGTTACTCAGCGTTGTGAGCACGAGGAAACATGAGTTGTGTTCTATAGCCATGTGTTACTCAGTGTTGTGAGCAGTAGGAAACATGATTTGTGTTCTATAGCCATGATTTACTCAGCGTTTTGAGCAGTAGGAAACATGGGTTGTGTTCTTTAGCCATGTGTTACTCAGTGTTGTGAGCATGAGGAAACATGAGTTGTGTTCTATAGCCATGTGCTACTCAGCGTTGTGAGCACGAGGAAACATGAGATGTGTTCTATAGCCATGTGTTACTCAGCGTTGTGAACAGTAGGAAACAAGAGTTGTGTTCTAAAGCCATGTGTTTCTCAGCATTGTGAGCACGAGGAATCATGAGTTTTGTTCGATAGCCATGTGTTACTCAGTGCTGTGAGCACGAGGAAACATGAGTTGTGTTCTATCGCCCTGTGTTACTCAGCATTTTGAGCACGAGGAAAAATTAGTTAAGTTCTATAGCCGTGAGTTACTCAGCGTTGTGAGCACTAGAAAACATGAGTTATGTTCTATAGCCATGTGTTACTCAGCGTTGTGAGCACTAGAAAACAGGAGTTATGTTCTATAGCCATGTGTTACTCAGCGTTGTGAGCACTTGAAAACATGAGTTGTGTTCTATTGCCATGTGTAACTCAGCGTTATGAGCACGAGAATACATGAATTGTGTTCTATAGCCATGTGTGACTCAGTGTTGTGAGTACTAGGAATCATGAGTTGTATTCTACAGCCATGTGTTACTCAGTGTTGTGAGCATGAGGAAACATGAGTTGTGTTCTATAGCCCTGTGTTACTCAGCATTTGGAGCACGAGGAAACATGAGTTATGTTCTCTAGCCATGTGTTACTCAGCGTTGTGAGCACTAGGAAACATGAGTTGTGTTCTATCGCCATTTGTTACTCAGCGTTATGAGCACGAGGAAACATGAGTTGTGTTCCATAGCCATGTGTTACTCAGTGTTGTGAGCACTAGGAAACATGATTTGTGTTCTATAGCCATGTGTTACTCAGCGTTGTGAGCACGAGGAAACATGAGTTGTGTTCTATAGCCATGTGTTAGTGTTGTGAGCACGAGGAAACATGAGTTGTGTTCTATAGACATGTGT
>NW_027309037.1:0-55588 GCF_047496885.1 Scyliorhinus torazame
GAACTGCTACAGTTTGGGCGACATTATTTGAAATAATTGTGGAAATTGGTGGCTGGAGTTTGCATAAAAACCTTTGAGACAAAGGGAACCTGAAGGGACGGGGGCATGTAAAATCCGAAAGCGAAATCCTGATGGAAGCAGCAGAGGGAAAACATAATTTAAAAGAAGATTTGAAAGTGTGACTTTTGAAGACACAATTTGAAATCACTGGTGTGAAAGCCGGTGTTCAGTGAGACAAGGTGGCTCAGGGTATAAGAATCATCTGGGGAGGATTCTATGGTGAAATCCACAGACACTCACTTGGGTTCAGGGAGAAATGTGTCTCACCACAGTCACCCTGTGTCCTTAAAAGGGACTTTGTGTGTTAATGAGGTCTCGGTATAAGGGTAAGATGACCTTTGCAATCCGTGTTAATCTTAAAATCCGAGAGTAATTATTAAGGTAATGGGGTAATAAAGGAATATTGTATCATAATCCAAATTTTTCGTGCCGACCATGCTGCCTGACTAAACTACAATCTTCTACACTTCCTGGGTCCGTATCCCTCTATTCCCATCCGATTCATGTGTTTGTCAAGATGCCCCTTAAATTTCTTTTCCTGTTGTTAAAACAAATTAGCGGCCCAGTCTCTCTGCTCCTCCACGTTTTATTACGGTCTTTCGAGACATAGTTCCATTCTGGGATCTTCCCGCCCGGTTGCTACACCAACTGGGATCATAACACTTCCAGACTGCAGACCCTGATGTGTCACGCCGTGAATATGAGCTTCTTAAATTTCTAATTTGTTGGAAGCCCTCAACCCAGTTAACTAATTAATCACAAGGGTTAAGTCGGCCAGGCCGCGAGAACAAGATCAAGCTCAAAATCTACAGTCAGGAAAGAAGGGCTGAATTATTATTGCCGCAGATCACGTTGAAATTCCCCGCACCGGCTGAGGTTGTCCATGAAGGCCCCGCCTTCTCAACCTTGGGCTGCAATTGAACCAATGCCACTTATTTGTCATGTGTGATATTCCAAGCGGAATCTCACGTCTTTGTCCTCTGTCTTCAGGTTGATCCCCTGTCAGGGGTTACTGCTTCAGGCCACTGAGGTGACAGGGAAACAGTGGCCTGATTCTTGGCTTGCTGGTAAATCCATTCCTGCGTTTTCTTTAGAATAAATGCTAAGCTAACCGAGGCCTCATCAGCCTTTATCACCTTCGAGGCCAGGCTCTGAATCGTTCAATTGTCTTCCTTCACTCACCTCTTTCCCCACCCCCCATCAGCTCCCGCCCCACCTTCACCCTTCCTCCGCACCCCCACTAACCTCCTGACCGCCTTGCCGAGACAATATTACTGTGACAATATCACAGCTGCGATATGAGACAATCGAGTTCCTTGATGGGACTGACCCAGTCTTGGGCCATCCCAACATTTCCCAGAAAATAAAGCTGTTAATCTCCGCCATCTGTTCCGTGGGAGAGCTCCCCCCCCCCCCCCCCCCCCCCCCCCCCGCCCTCTGCTTGACCCAGTATCTCCATTCCGTGTCTGGGTCAAACAAGGATACACACACACAGGTCATGTGCCCGAACGTGTGATGATGGACCAGGTCAATCCTCTCAATCAAGGAAGAACACTTTCGATGTTTAAAGGGAGGTATTCTGGGAACAGAACGTTGGGAAGAATTAAGAGCTTTTTTTTAAGTTAGTATCCATCAGTCATAACTGTTCACTACACCTCTCAAAGGATAAAACCAGATGTCAACCAGAGAAGTTATGTAACAACACTGTTTAGTTTGGCAAAGTTACAAACTCTCTACCCCCCATTCTGTCCAAAATACTGAGCTTCTCCTGCAGAAAAATGTATATACTGCCCATGTGTTTTGCTGACAGCTGCTTCGTATCCCTTTTTCTTCAACTCGCTCCTGGTTCCCGTACTTTTCCATATTACTTTCCCCTCTCCTGATTTCCCTCCTCAGGTCCCTGTGGCTGAGCAGGCAGCGGGTGTCGCATTCTCAAACCGTTTGGCTGCTGATGGAGAAGAAGAGGGCCAGCCCAACAATGGCCAGCTCCCTCCAGTTCTGCTTCAAAGAGTCCTGCTTCAAAGCAGCCGCCGCCCTCTGTGGTTTTATCATAACTGTCAGAACTGCAAGGGTTAATGAAGTGTCGAAAGTAGCCACCAGAGGGAGCTTATACATTTGCAACGATATAAGGCAGTGATGCTGAGCCTTGTGGGAGAGTGTGTGCAGGAGTTAGCTCGAGAGAGTCAGAAGTACAGATAGTGTAAGTGAGAGCAGATCATACTTTATATCAGTAGTGAGATTAGCTGTAGATGAGTGTAGTTTAAATGTTATTAATCAACTGTGTATTCTTTAGGAGTACGTGTCGAATTCAGGTTAGTAGTGTTAATAAATGTATAGTTTTGTTTAAGCTCAAGCTATTTTGTGGTCTTTGTGACACTACGCCAACCATCCTGAAATAAGTAACACAAAGAACTCCACACCCTCTTGGTACTTCCAAAGTCGACGCACTAGCTGAGCTCAGCGATGGATGTGTAATAACACACCGCTCCAGGCTGTATGGGGGATGGGAGGGGGTCGTGGTGGTATACCCCTGCTTTTCACCAACGCCACTCAATCCACCACTGATTTGCTGAGGGGAGTCACTTTTCTCATCTCACGTTTCAGCCCAGTCCAGGCTGCCATGCTCTCCAACCACTTGTAGAATGACGGGTAATAATTATTGTCGTGAGACAGCGATGCCTCCCACGATGTACATCTGCATATGACCGTCTTGTCTCATGTTTTTTTCTCGCAAAAGGGGTTCTGACTCTAAAACTTGGTCAAATCCCGCTTCAACCGAAACAGAAATAACCATGGAGGTCGTTGGCTGTATCTCCCTTGCCTCCATCAAAAGCCACTTACTGACACTGACCAGAATGGCAAACCCCCGAGACGGACATGGGGAGCGAGAGAAACCAAGCAAATTGAAGTCAAATTTAAGCCGTGAGTTTAAATGTTGAAATGGCTTCAGGAATAATGGCGTGGCTGAATTTTTATGGGAGACTAAATTTGCAGCTTCAAGCAGGAACAGGAAAGAGCTGTTGATTCAGCTCCACAAGCCAGTTCCATGCCATTCAATGGGACCCTGGATGATATCCCTCAGTATCACCATCCCAAGGACTTTGTCCCGGTCCATTCTGACCTGAATATATTTAGCAGGGACAAAAACTTCACTTCTAATGAAATAATCACCGCAGTAAAATCACAACAAGATGCAAACCCAAAGGATTTCATTTCTGGGTTTGTCATTTGTCAATAATAATAATAATCTTTGTTATTGTCACAATTAGGCTTACATTAACACTGCAATGAAGTTACTGTGAAAAGCCCCTAGTCGCCACATTCCGGCGCCTGTTCGGGTACACAGAGGGAGAATTCAGAATTTCCAATTCACCTAACAGCACGGCTTTCAGGACTTGTGGGGGGAAACCAGAGCGCCCGGAGGAAACTCACGCAGACAGGGGAGAACGTGCAGACTCCGCACAGACAGTGACCCGAGCCGGGAATCGAACCCGGGTCCCTGGCGCTGTGAAGCAACAGTGCTAACCACTGTGCTACCCTGGCCGCCCAAGTTAGTGGCTCTTTAGCTCACACGAAAATTGAATCCCCTTCTGTTTGGTTCTTAGAACAGGAGTTCTCTCCCATGGACACCATTTGTCTCCACCTTGACCCTCTCCCCCTTTATCCATCACATCACAATTCTGCCTCTCCTCAAGACCTGGCAAAGAGTCATGTTGAGTTGGAGACGGTTACTCCATTTCCCCCTCCGCACAGGTTCCGCCAGACCAGCTGAGTCTCTGCAGCTTTCTTTTTTCGTTTTCATTTCAGTTTCCCTGCCTCTGTTGCTCCAGTGACAGCGTTAATCGGTTCGTTTATTTTAAAATGGTGTCACGCCCCGACTGAAGCAGCAGAGCGAGAAACCCGAGGGCAACTCATGCAGCCTACCTCCCCTCGATCCCACACAAGTGTCCTTTCACGGAGTGAGGGCCCATTGAGGGGGGAAGCGGCGGCTGGCAATCCAGCAAGAAAGATTCCAGGGAAACCCGCCAAAGAGGCCGCTTAAAGGACAGCACACTTTGTCTGACAGTACGTATCCCGAGGTGGCGGGAAGGGGAAAACGCCGGAGACATCGGCGGGTCGGGAAGATCTTGGCCAATGGCGAGCCGCCATTGTGGGGAAGGGGGGGGGGTGCAGATGACCTTTCAACTGTTCTGATCGAAGGTCACAGGCCTGAAATGTTCACTTGCTCTCCGCAGATCCTGCCTGATCTGCTGGGTATTTCCGGCATTGTCTGTTTTTATTTCGCATTTGCAGCGTCTACGCCACCCAGAGCACGCTTCCTTCCGGCCATTGAGCGAGCTGCTGTTGGCTGGAGTTTGCTGTGCGCGAATTGGTTGCTGCGCCTCCCACACACCAGCATCAAACCACTTCACTGACGTCGGGCCATCCTGGGACCATGGGGGGGGGGTGCTCCATGAACGGAAGTCTTTCTTTTCCAGATCTTTCAGGTCAGTGAGAGCAGCGACGCTGAGCTCCTCAAGGGATCCTTCAGCTCCGTCCGAACAGGAGATTAAAGCGCGGTTCCTGCCGTCATTTCCCGCAGCTTGCGGGCCATAAAAACAGTCCAGGCCACCCAAGGTCCGCTGGCGTTGAATTCGCAAGCCTTGAACGCGTGAGCTAAACTCTGCCGTTCCTTGGAGCGCACTGGGGGAGGTGTGGTGATTTACATCGGCCATTTTCAATGCGCGGAGCCAGAGGTGCGGAGCACAAAGGCAAGGGGAATATGGAGTAGCTTTCCAAAACACCGGCTTCGACTGGACTATTGCGTCCAGTGCTGTGGGGACTGTTCCCATTGCTGGTTGGGCCAAGCTTCAGAGTACACACAGGTTTAAGGTGGCTGGCAGAAGGAGAGGTGACATGAGGATAATAGTCCTAATAGCGCTGAGCTTCCAATGGTAGCTCTCACAAAGGCATTGGCTACGCACCCAGCGAGAGAACAAACCGGGCAGGGTTGTGGGGGTGGGGGGTGGGGGGGAACGGTCAGGGGGGGGAAGTGGGAACAGCTTCACTGGTTTTGCAGAGAGATGGGCGGTATGAGCACAGCTTTGAGGATCTGGAATACACTGTCTGGAAGGGTGGGGAAGGCGGGTTCAATCGAGACATTCAAGAGGAGCAATAGAATCTTAGAATCCCCCCGGTGCAGAAGGAGGCCATTCGGCCCATCGAGTTTGCACCGACCCTCTGAAAGAGCTCCCGACCGCGGCCCCCACCCCCACAACCCAGCCTATCCTTTTGGACACTGTGGGCCAATCGATTGTGGCCAATCCACCTAACCGGCACACCTTAGGACTGTGGGTGGAAACCGGGGCACCCGTTGGAAACCCACGCAGACACGGGGAGAACGTGCAGACTCCGCACCGACAGTGACCCCAGGCCAGAACTGAGCCCGGGCCCTCAGCCGCTGTGAGGCAGCGGCGCTAACCACTGTGCCACCGTGTTGCTGCATTGGATGTTTTCTTTAAATATAAATTGAGAGTACCCAATTCTTTTTTTCCAATCAAGGGGCAATTTGGCGTGGCCAGTCCACCCTCCTTGCTCATCGTTGGCTTTTTTCCTTCTGCCCCCGTCATCCCTCGTCACATTTATTAAGCGGTCTCTCAGAATGAATTGTAAACCGTGCATTCCCCTGGATTATGCGAGGTGGGTTGGAGATTAAGGGAGGACATATTGCTTCAATCACAAATCCGAAGGCAGGCAGCTGGCGGAATTCCTGACGTTGGAGAAAGTCCAGTCCGTTCTGCGGGGGTCGGTGGATGTGATGTGGAGTTGGTGTGATGTGGAGTTGATGTGATGGGGAGTTGGTGTGGAATTGGTGTGATGTGGAGTTGGTGTGTGAGCAGGGGGAAACCGCTCATCGATTTCTTCAAGGAGAATTGAACGGTCAGCAAGGGGATGGGGGAGGGGCGGGGGGGGGGGGGGGCGGTGTTAAAATGGGGACGGCGGGACGTGGCGGGGTGATGGTGTCAGGGGGGTTGGAGGTTTGTGGTGTTGATGTGTTGCTCTTCTGATATTCTGGACTCTGTGTACATATGATAAATGCCCTTGAATAAACATATTTCTAAAAATCTCAAAAAGCTGAAGTTTCTGTCAAACTGGGAGGAAGAGGACACAGCCCTTCCACAAAGGGAGTGGTGCCTTTCGGGATTCCGGTTCTGCAGGTGAGGATTTTCCAACAGCACCGAGCTGGGAATCCACACCGGCTAATATCTTCCACATGGACACCATTAAAACCAGGCAGCTCCTGGCTCACTTTTGGCCCCTCAACCCTTTCCTGTCTCTTCATTTTTAATTGGCCACTTCTTCAAAGCACCCGCCCGAGGGCATTGTGTCATTAAAATATTCAATTAACAAACAACAGACAATTTTCACAAACCAATGGTGCCTGTTGTGAGTTAATTGACCAATGGTCTGTCAGTGACTTGCTTGCCCCCCCCCCCTTCTCCCTTCTCCTGCCATTGCCTATTCCGGTCTCTGCATAATCTCTCCTGCCGTCCTCTTTTTGCATCCTTGAGGGAGGGGGGGGGGGGCACAAAATGTGAAGCCAGTCGCGACCGGACTGAGGACAACAGTCGTGCTGAGGTTGTGACAGTGGCTAAGTCATGGCATAAACAAAAGGAGCCCTTTGCCCAAACCGTGGGTGCTGGTGATTAATGCACAGTTGCTGAGAAAACTCTACTGAATTTGATGGTGGACCATCCTCTCCGGTTGGTCAAACCTTCACAGAGTCGAGACAATCCCCGCAACGCTGAAGGAGGCAATTCGGCCCATCGCACCTGCACCGACCCTCCAAAAGAGGACTCGACCTCTCCCCCCCACCCTATTCTCCCCGCCCCCCCCCCAAGTAAATTTTTTTTTCAAGGGGACTATTATTTCTTCTGCCCATTGCAAAAGAAGCTGCTCTCCCCTGTCATGTTCTGTACACTGAATGATGACCGACAGAACATTAAGTTTGAATAATTTGTCGTAGAACAGCTGCGTGATAAGATAAGGAGGATAAATAAAATAATAAAGTAGAAACACTAATTATTGTGGAACTACTGCAAAATACGTCTATCCTCCAACGCGACCTGCTCCCAACTCCCAGACCACAGGGGCCTGTGATGAGTTTACACTGCCACCTAGTGGCCGGAGGTCGTGCGTAGCATTATGTACAAACCTGCCTTCTGCATATCAGCCTCACATATTGGCACCAGATGCCTGTTGCCTCCGGTCAGACTGCTCCAGCTCCTGCTGCAAAGCTGAGGTTTGCTCAGCAGCACCTTGATACCAGTGGCTTTGGACAGACCTTGTCCGTCTGGGGCTCGTGCCGTTGCCATTTGACGGGATCTCTGCGGAGTTTCTCGGTGGACGTAGGTAACGATGGGCTGGATTCCTGCTCTTGCCCGATGTGACGGAACACATTTTGGCTGGATGTGCTGATGCTCACTGGCCAGCTATGTTCTGGTGGTCGGCCAGTGGATAGCTCAGAAACAGTGGCAAAGTCCCATTTCCGGAGTCTGGTGCCGGACGAGACTCGAGCCCCTGCAAGATCCTCCAAATTGGGTGGCGAGGCTGGGGGTCCAACAATAGTGCCTGCCCCTCCAAACTAACTTGCTCAGCATCGAGGAGCTAATTGTTCAAAACCAAGACCTGTCATTCGTATACCCGACGTCAGATTCCCAAACTGGGCTGCCCAGACCTCGGGCATGGTGGGAGACACCCAGGCATCCATAGGTTCATCAGATATAGGAGCAGAATTGGGCCGTTTGGCCCATCAGGTCTGCTCCGCCATTCTATCATGACCGATCTCATCCTGCCCTTATCTCCACCATCCTGCCCGTTCTCCGGAACCACTCAACCCATGACCAATTAAAAATTTGTCCAACTCCTCCTTAAATTTACTGCTGACTTCGCGAGGGTCCATGACATACCGTGGCCGGTGCGGTTGCCCAGTGGTTAGCACAGTTGTGTCACAGCTCCAGGGTCCCAGGTTCGATTCCCCGCTGGGTCGCTCTCTTGTGCGGAGTCTGCACGTTCTCCCCGTGTCTGGGTGGGTTTCCTCCGGGTGCTCCGGTTTCCTCCCACAAGTCCCGAAAGACGTTCTTGTGAGGTGAATTGGCCACGTTAAATTTCCCTTGGTGTCCAAAAAAAATTAGGTGGGGTTACTGGATTACGGGGATGGGTGGAGGTGTGGGCTTGGGTGGGGTGCTCTTTCCAAGGGCCAGTGCAGACTCGATGGGCCGAATGGCCTCCTTCTGCAATAAAAATTCCACGACCTGTGACCGACCGACTTG
This sequence comes from Scyliorhinus torazame, assembly GCF_047496885.1. Classification (NCBI taxonomy): domain Eukaryota; kingdom Metazoa; phylum Chordata; class Chondrichthyes; order Carcharhiniformes; family Scyliorhinidae; genus Scyliorhinus; species Scyliorhinus torazame. The sequence goes on from NW_027309037.1 coordinate 8,373, forward strand.
GTCTAAGCAAGGAGCAGCGCGGGAGAAGAGGTCATGGCATCGGCGAGAGCGGACGCACGCACCCTGCCGCCTCGTCAAACGTGATGAACCCCCGACGGCAGCGGCAACCCGGCTCAGAGAGCATCCCACTCTCCATCTCTCCCGAGCACGTCGATGGGCAGAGATTGCGTGATGGTGAAGTACTTGACGGGGGTGGGCCCAAATGAAAAGACTTTTGCTGCACACCTGTGGGAGAGAAAAGGCCCTGGCAAGGTCCTCCTCTCCCTGCAGAAGCATTCATCGCTGTCGCTCGCTGCGCGTGGGATCTTGCTGTGCACAAACTGATTTCGTCCACACGATTTAGTGAAATTCCTGACCGGGGGGGGGCGTGGTTTTTTCCCCCCCCCCTTGAACGTATCAATTTTCCGTTGGCTTTAATCTTCACCGAATGTGGAATAATGAGGCCCAGCATTATGAAGTAATCAAACTTAAACCTCAATGAAAAGGAGGGGCTTTTTCAAATGGGATGTGTGTTGTGTTCTTCTGACTTGAGCTGTGTTGGAAAAATGTTTTTTTTCACTCTAATGCTCAACATTTGGCGGGCATGACTGTTTTTCTATTGAACTTGGCCTGATGTTGAATAATCCTTATGTCATCGAGAACTGGATTTGCGCTGACATTTAGGAGCCGGCTGCTGCCAAATGAAAAAGCACTCGGTTGGGGATGATGCTGTTTCATTTTTGTCAGACCCGCTCACCGTATTGAGAATGAGGATCTCCGAGTCAACCACCTGACTCGCAAATATGTCGCCCCCGTTCCTCCACCGTGGGTGGGTCTGAGCCCTGGAAACCCTCTCCCCAACAGCACAGTGGGTGGACCGACACACGCAGGGACTGTTCAGCTCACCACCACCTTCTCCAGGGGCAATTGGGGATGGGTGACAAATGCTGACCCAGCCACACCCCACGGATTTTTTTAAAAATTCAGTCCAACGAGGCTTGGAAAGGAGGGCGGTCTTCATCTGAGCAGTTCAGTGGCTTTATTTACCATCTTCACAATGTGTTATTTCAGTTTCACAGCCTCTCGTAGCTCTTGCGAGCGGGGAAAATTGAGTGAGAAGTGATACTGCGGGGGGGGGGGGTGGGGGGGGGGGAGAAGACGCAGGCGCAGCTTTTGCTAAAGCTCGACCTGACTCTTCCAGGGCAGCCGCGGCCAGCCTCCTGTGCGTCCCCACTCAACGTCCGAAACCGCGACCCGTACGAAATCCTGCTCGCTGACCTGCTCCGGCTCCCAGCTCAACAGGGCCTCGATTTTAAAACTCTCACCCTTCGATTCCGGCTTGGGTCACTGTCTGTGTGGAGTCTGCACGTTCTCCCGTGTCTGCGTGGGTTTCCTCCGGGTGCTCCCGGTTCCCTCCCACAGTCCAAAGATGTGCAGGTTAGGTGGATTGGCCATGGTAAATTGCCCTTAGTGTCCAAAATTGTCCTTAGTGTTGGGTGGGGTTACTGGGTTATGGGGATAGGGTGGAGGTGTTGACCTTGGGTAGGGTGCTCTTTCCAAGAGCCGGTGCAGACTCGATGGGCCGAATGGCCTGCTTCTGCACTGTAAATGCTATGATCTCTTCTTTGCAAATCCCAACCGGGGCCCTGTCTCCCTCCCTGTCTGTGGGATCTGCTCCAGCCCAACAACCCGCTGGGGCAGCTCAGCCTGGCCCCTGCAGCAACCCCCGCAGACACTCGCTCCGTCACGGATGGCCACGCCCTCAGCTGACTGGGCCGTAAGCTCTGGAAGTCTACCCCCCGCGCCTCCCCACCTCACTCCCCTCGTTTTCTTCCTTCAAGATGCTCCTTAGAACCTGCCTCTTTGACCATGGGTTTGACGTGATATTGCCTTGTCTGGCTTTGAGTCAAATTCTGCTTTGGAATGTTCCTGTGAAGCACCTTTGGTGGGTTTGCATTAAATTTTGCTACATAAATAAAAGCTGTCACGGTTGTGGTATGTCTGGATTGCTCTTTCAATACTCCTTTCGAGTGCTTGGCCAGAGGAGACATCCCACAAAACTATTTCCTGAGACGGGATTTATCCATGGGAGTACAGACTTGACATTCCATCGGGGATATTCCACAGGGCGTGGTTTTCAAAAATATTTAACGCTCCTTGAGTTCAGGGAGTGAACGGGCGGAAGCATCCCCGACCGCACTTCAGGTGAACAGCTTCTAAATGCTTCAGATCGTGTCCAAAATAAAAAATGGGACCAACTCTGAACATCGCCCTGCAGCGCGGAAATGCCAATGAGGCCAAGGCAACAGACACAGCGAAGGTTGAATGCCACATCTGATCACAGACAGAAGTCTTACAACACCAGGTTAAAGTCCAACAGGTTTGTTTCGAATCACTAGCTTTCGGAGCACTGCTCCTTCCTCATTTGATAGCAGCGCTGAAAAGGACCTGGTGAAAATGACCCGAAAATACCACCGGGGCAGCGCGGCTTGAAGGCGAGATCAGGGGCGAAATTCACCCCCAACGGCGCAATGTCCGGTGACTGGTGCCAAAAACGGCGCCAATCAGACGGGCATCGCGCCGGCCCAAAGGTGCGGAATGCTCCGCATCTTTGGCGGCCTAGCCCCAACATTGAGGGCTAGGCCGACGCCGGAGGGATTTCCGCCCCGCCAGCTGGCGGAAATGGCGTTTGTTGCCCCCCCAGCTGGCGCGGAAATGCAGCGCATGCGCGGGAGCGTCAGCAGGCGCCGACAGTTTCCCGCGCATGCGCAGTGGGGAGAGTCTCTTCCGCCTCCGCCATGGTGGAGGCCGTGGCGAGGGCGGAAGGGAAAGAGTGCCCCCACGGCACAGGCCCGCCCACGAATCGGTGGGGCCCCGATCGCGGGCCAGGCCACCGTGGGGGCACCCCCCGGGGTCAGATCGCCCCGCGCCCCCCCCCAGGACCCCGGAGCCCGCCCACAGCCGCCTGGTCCCGCCGGTAAATACCAGGTTTGATTTACGCCGGCGGGACAGGCAATTTCTGGGCGGGACTTCGGCCCCATCCGGGCCGGAGAATTGAGCGGGGGGGGTCCTGCCAACCGGACCGGGCCCGATTCCCCTCCCGCCCCCGCCCAATCTCCGGAGACTTCGGCGGGGGCGGGGGCGGGGATTCACGGCGGCCAACGGCCATTCTCCGACCCGGCGGGGGGTCGGAGAATGACGCCCCAGATTCGCAATTATTGGTCTTGTCCCGATCCCATCTCGTACAACACAAAGCGCTCAGTGCACAGAGCGTCGCTCTGGCAATGGAGTCACAAATGTGCAGGGCAACAGGGCAGAGACCTTTCCTAGAATGAGGTCTTGTGTGTCCTGCGCGCGTTATAATGAAACAAAGGCATCAATCGCTCATAAGGGATTGCACAAAACGTTGCGGGTTCATTTATGAATTCTCGGCACACATGTGGACATGGATAGAAAGTTCAAAAGACATCAGAGCCGTGCGTGTGTGTGCTCCGCTCCAGGCCAAAGTGAAACTGAGGCTGCATCACGTGACCCACCTCCCTGACCGTTGACGTCATGTCACTAAGGTCAATTTAGCACGGCCAATCCACCTAACCTGCACGTCTTTGGACTGTGGGAAGAAACCTGAGCACCCGGAGGAAACCCCACGCACACACGGGGGAGAACGTGCAGACTCCGCACAGACAGTGACCCAGCGGGGAATCGAACCGGGGACCCTGGAGCTGTGAAGTCACAGTGCTAGCCACTTGTGCTACCGTGCTGCCCTAAATGTAAACCTTTCTCATCCCTCTCCAATTCATTATTTATTTCCTTCCTCCCTCCATTGTAGCCTTCGTACACGTGCCTCGCAAAAATAATCCTGCTTTCCAAATAGTTCAGAAACTTTGAATGGTAGTTCGCGCTCCGATGGCCTCAACTCCTCTCAGCAAAAACAATTCAAATTTGATGAATATTCACGCTCTGCTCTGCAGTAAATTCCTTCGCTGCCCGAGTCTCTTGTCGATCATGAGTGAGGCTGCCAAAATGCAGCTCCAGTTAATTTTTGTCAGGAACCTTTCTTCGGCATTATAACAGGGACAGGATTCTACTGCTGTAGCACACTTAAAACAGAAGGAAAGCTGCCTCCCTCACAAAATTCCCAAGCGTCAATAAATACTCCCAAGTATTTAATTCGACATTTTTTGTTAACCATTTCCATTCCTGGTGCATAAGCCAGCGATTCCCATACGTGTGTGTTTGTGTGTACCTGTTCTTGTTTGGCCTACCCTTGTTGACATTCAGATGCAACACTGAAGCCAAAATAGGCCTAACTGAAGCCCCAGAAATTCCTGGATCAAACCATGTTTATAGATCAGTTTGTCATGTTTTGGGACTGTCTGTTTAAGATGTGAGGGTGATCATGTGACTGACTCCGAATACTGAGGGGTGGGGTGGTGGACAAAGAGTCCGAGGGTACTGGGAGTAGGAACAAGGGGCGAAATTCTCCCCCAACGGCGCGATGTACGCCGACTGGCGCCAGACACAGCGCCAATCAGACGGGCATCGCGCCGGCCCAAAGGTGCGGAATGCTCCGCATCTTTGGCGGCCTAGCCCCAACATTGAGGGGCTAGGCCGACGCCGGAGGGATTTCCGCCCCGCCAGCTGGCGGAAATGGCGTTTGTTGCCCCGCCAGCTGGCGCGGAAATGCGGCGCATGCGCGGGAGCGCCAGCGGCCGCTGACAGTTTCCCGGCGCATGCGCGGGAGCGTCAGCGGCCGCTGTCAGTTTCCCGCGCATGCGCAGTGAGGAGAGTCTCTTCCGCCTCCACCATGGTGGAGGCCGTAGCAGAGGCGGAAGGGAAAGAGTGCCCCCACGGCACAGGCCCGCCCGCGGATCGGTGGGCCCCGATCGCGGGCCAGGCCACCGTGGGGGCACCCCCCGGAGTCAGATCGTCCCGTGCCCCCCCCCCCCCCCCCAGGACCCCGGAGCCCGCCCACGCCGCCTGGTCCCGCCGGTAAATACCAGGTTTGATTTACGCCGGCGGGACAGGCAATTTCTGGGCGGGACTTCGGCCCATCCGGGCCGGAGAATCCAGCGGGGGGGGGGTCCCGCCAACCGGCGCGGCCCGATTCCCGCCCCCGCCCAATCTCCGGTACCGGAGAATTCGGCGGGGGCGGAGGCGGGATTCGCGGCGGCCTACGGCCATTCTCCGACCCGGCGGGGGGTCGGAGAATGACGCCCAAGGTGTTCATGCATGTGGACATGGTGACTGTGTGTCGACCTGTGGTCTCCAAGTTTCACAAGAAGCTGTTAGGAATGTCAGGCTTTGTAGAAGGTTATACTTTAAACTGTCCATTTAATTACAAGGTAGAATGGAGTTTCGGGTCTGAAGGATAGCTAATTACCATTTCTACCTGGTTATAGGGATCATGTGATTCCCACTGCCACGGAGATGGGCTTTAAGAGAAGGATTCATGCCAACACATCAGGCGGAATTTAACGGAAATATTTCTAAGTTTATTTGTGGCGGGTTTTGCAGGGAGTTCCCCACCGGCTCTGCTGGCAAGTTCCCCACCGCTATCAAACAACATTTTGGGCGCGACCTGCTGGCTGTTCCCACCGGCGGGATATTCCAGGCTCACGCTGGCGCACGAGTTTTCTGGCGACGAGGGATGCAGTCATCAGGGTCACGGGAACGCCCCAATTCTTTTTTTCAAAACAGGATCTTTGACGTCGACCTGAGGGGGCGGTTTAAGGCCTCACCTGGAAGGTGGCACCTCTGATAGCGTGACCCTCCCTCAACATGGCACTGGAGTGCCCAATTCCTGAGGCAGTTGGCTCGCCCATTTTCATCAGTCACGCCCATCACCCAAGAACGAGATGTGCCATAGAATTATGCCATAGATTATGCCGGTGTGAATTAGCCTGGCGCCTTCACGTTGCTCTTTGCGGATCCTTGTCTGAAACCCGTGGAAACACAAACCTCGGAACGCCTCAGCTGAAATGGGGGGAAAGAGCTTGGAAACTGGATACACCTCATTCAACGCGACTGAAGTTGACCAAAGTCCCAGACTGAAAATGGTCCGCAGGCGCCCGGCCTGAAGTTGGACAAATCGCAACCCGCAAACCAAGAGTGTGTGTCTGAGCTTCCTGCTCCCCGTTTGCAATGAAACAATCTGTGAGGCCTCGAGGAAGCTGACAGAGAGCCAAAAATAAAAAAAGAACGAGCACCCCCCCCCCCCCCCCCCCCCCCCCCGAACGAAGTGGGTGACGCCTCCTCTGTGAGCATGTGGAAAATATTCGGTTTGGCAGCAAAGCCCCCAGTTCAATCGGGAGCCTCCGTAACCGTTGACTAACTTGGCAATTTCCGCTTTCAGCCCTCCACTGGGTTTGCAAATGTCTTTACTGCTCTCAATCAGAGCAGCGCAAGGCAATCGTTGCTTGTGTTGTGGAGAAGTCCCCTGGGGACGGGTTGCTGCTCCAGATGAAATATCACCAAGGCACAGCTCCCTTCCACCAGCTTTTCAGCCTTATGAAAACCAGCTGTTACACTGACATCACCAGTCAACACTGGAATCACATGGCCACTTGGCTTTGATGTGCTCTGAAAACTTTCACAATTGCCCGCGATTCGCAACATTTCACGGAATGTTTTTTTTTCCCTTTTTGTTTTGTCCCAGGGCTGCCGTTGAAAAGGCACAAATGATTATCTTAAGTCATGTGACACTGACCACATTCTCCCACCAGACATAAACAGACGATTGAGGATGAGGCAGAGCTGCTTCTTGGCTCCAAGCTCAGTGATGGAGGCACACCAGAAAGGCTGCTAAACCTCCCTGCGCTGTGCAGGAAGCTCCGGCAATTGAAGATGAGTTTCTTCCACATGCCACTGTGAGCAATTGGCGATTGATAGGGGGGGGATTCTGATGCCCCTGTACCTCCGCCACTGTACCCTGCCGTCCCAAATTGGGAGCTGAGCTTCAGAGGATGGGGCAAACCCTCGTGACCCTTTTACTTGCGACTGTTGGTCCTGAACCTCGTTTGGAGGCAACATGTCATATCCGGAAAGCTCCCCAGGCCACTCTGAACCACACCTGGCCAGCCGACCGACAGACTATCGTGTTGGCAACACGAGAACATTCAGCCTGGAGCTGATGGGACAATGCTTTCTGTCTTTCTTGCACCGTGTCTGCGTGGGTTTCCTCCGGGTGCTCCGGTTTCCTCCCACAAGCCCCGAAAGTCGTGCTAGTTGGGTGAATTGGACATTCTGAATTCTCCCTCTGTGTACCCGAACAGGTGCCGGAATGTGGCGACTAGGGGCTTTTCACAGTAACTTCATTGCAGTGTTAATGTAAGCCTACTTGTGACACTAATTAAAGATTATTATTGGAATTACTTTTGGAAAATTATTCCAATGAATCTTGTTTGCCCAAGAGGAGGGCTTTGAATCAAGCCCGTCGAATGTTACAAGGTGACTCAAGTTGCCTTGCGGAAAGATTACATCATGGACAAGTTGGATGGATCACCCTTGGGAGGTGGTAACTAAAGATGGGCTGGGGAGGGAGGGTCTTGGTGTAGGGGGCATTGAGGGAAGGGGTGTGGGGAGCCAGTGTGCATGAAACAGTTTCGGTGACACCAAGCAGACGGATGGACTCCCAGGAGGGTTCCCGCACCGTCGGAGGACAGAACTCAGTTACACTGAGATAGGAGGAGAGGCCCCGGGGCTACTCTGCAAGTATTGAATATCATACTCTACCTTGTCTCCAGGCTGAGGCCTCATCACGGACACCCGATCGTAACCTTTCCGCAGAAGGACCCATAATGCATCCAACTTGCCCTGAAATGACAAGCACAGTCAATCGTGGCCTTATTCACAGAAACAACACATCCAAATCCCGCATTATTAATTTCCATGTCTATTCTGTTTCCCTCATCCCTTCCTGTTTAGTGAAGCCGCGAGACCTGTAAGCAGTACCTGTTTATTTTAATCAAAATGCCACTGCTCCTCAACTGGGGGTCTCCGACCAACACTCAACTTGTTACCGCTCAAATTAGACCTGCGGCACTCTAATTGAGGGAAAAGAAGAGCGAGGACCGTTCCCGCTAAGTGTTTTGTTTCACACTGCGAAGGACTTTGACATTGGCAGACACCGAGATGTTTTCACTTGTGGCCGACTCCAGAACAGGGGACCACAAGTGTAAGATGGTCACCAAAGGGATCCATTGGGGAAAACAAGAGACACTTCTTTACCCAGAGTGTGGTTAGAATGTGGAACTCACGACCACAGGGAGTGACTGAGGCGAGTTGGAATAGATGCATTTCAAGGGAAGCTGGTTAGACGCAGGATGGTGAATGGAGGGGTATATTGATGGAGTTGAATGAAGAGAGGGGGAGGGAGAATGGGAGGAGGTTCGCTGGAGCACAGTCAGCAACATGGATCTCCTGGGTCTTCTCACCACGGGTCACATGACTGTACTGGCCCAGCCGTTATTCCCAGTGTGTTCTGAAATCTCCTCCAATCCTGGCTTTTTCCACCCCCCCCCCCGATTTTAATTGCTCCATCAATGAACCTGCCTTCAGCTTCCTGAGCCCCCAGCTCTGCAAGTCCCTGCCTCAGCCTTGCTCTCCTCTTTAAAGCTTTAGTCTCTGGCCACGCCTTCGGTCAGGAGCCTGAAGATCTTCTTCTTGGCCCAGTGTCAAATGGTCCACCTTTTTTTTGCATTCGGCAAAAGCATTGGGACCAATAGTTCTCAGGTACATCCTCCACGGCAATACTTCAACCGATCAGAAATCGTTGCTCCCTATGAAATTTGGTTTTCCTGCATTTGTCCTGGTAAATGCAAGATTGAAAGCTTCAACAGCGTGTCTCCTTTTTGAACAATATTCCTGTTTCATAATCTTCCCTTTGAGACACGTTGGGATGTTTTGCTCCATAAAAGGTGCAAGTTGTTGTGATAATCAAACAGGGTGTTGGAACGGTGGGGGGGGTTATACATCAGACTGTATACCCGCAAGCAGCCCGGTTTTAGCGAGGTGGATGGTCAAAGCGGCACTAGACTCCTGAATCAACTCACCAAGACATCGCACCTCACCACTTGCACATTCAAGCTGCCTCTGAGATTTTCCCATTGAAACCCAGCCAGTAACCAGGCTGCTGTCCTCAGTGAGAGGAGAGCCGGAGAGGAAACTCACTGCAACCCACTGCAAACCCAAACCAAAAACTCACGGCGTCACAACCCTGACTCGTGTGCGAGCCCGGCAACAAAGATGTCTTTCAGCAATGACTAAGATGCTCTTCCTTCACCCCCGAGCTCAGGAGGTTCTCACTCCATTGCTCACTGTTCATGTGTGTATATGTGCTTCTGCGATTTTAGTTTAGACGGGCAGCATGGTCGGTACAGGCTTGGAGGGCCTAAGGGCCAGTTCCTGTGCTTTACTTTTCTTTGCTCTTTGTGTGTATGTGTGAGTCTGTGTGCGTATATGTGTGTGTATGTATGTTTCTGTGTGTGCGTATATGTGTATGTATGTTTCTGTGTGTGCGTATATGTGTGTGTATGTTTCTGTGTGTGTGTGTTTGTCAGTGTGCGTGTACTTGTGTACATGGGGTTGTGTATGTTACCCAGGCATGGCCAGGACTCCCTGCTGAGATTCACATCTGTGAGTTGCCAGAACCCATTGTCACCTGTGGAATCGCTAAAAGAGGGTGGAAATCTGAAGGCTGTCCAGCTGGATCCTCAACCGAGTGGAGCATTACTGACCAAGTATCATTCACAAAATGGTCCACTGGTGCAAGACGGTCCTTGTTGAAGGGTAACACTTTGTTTTTCCTCCCCGACCCAGCCTCTGCCTGCCACCCAGGGTCATTTGGCAGATGCTAGTCAGGAGTCTCGGACTTTGCCTGTGATTTTCCAGGCCACCTCCAGCAGGGACTCTGCCAGAGTCAAACCTGGAACTCTGCCTTCTTGAGCAATTCAAACATTTTGGGCCAAGATGATGCTGCCTCAGGGGTCAAACCTCAGGAGCAGCAGTACTTTGTGCCTTTTGCAAAGACCACAGCCGAAGACACTCGCACCGTTTCCAAGCCAGATTGTTGGGTAATCACGGGAGACAAACAGATTTGTTTTTAATGCATCATCTTGACATTTCAGATTGCAAATCTCAGTAATTAATCTCCAGTACTTGTTGCAGAGATGGTAGGTGCTGTAATCAAAACCATGCTGCACACGTTTCCTGTTTTCCACCCCCTACACACACACACACACACGAAATGTAGTTATCTCAATTTCTGCTGGGGTTTGTGAGGCAGGAAGCAAGGCCTTGTTTTTTTCCCCCGACCCAACCTGAGGAATAGAACCCTTGCTCTTCGGACTGCCGTTAACCTGACCGTCCTTGGGTCGCGAGGGACATTGTTCCAGGTCAGCCGCTTCAGGACACCACCAAGTTCCACTGGGATCGTGAGACAGGCCGACGAGCTCTCGGAATATACAGTGGCAGCTTTCTGTTCGCACGTCCGGGGCAATCCGAATGTGCCTCCCTCTCCCCTCCCAATGAGTCAAATAGGTTGCTCGGGACGACGACATCCAGCAGCCCTTGGAACATGTGGCACCGTGTTGCTCGTGTCCCTGTCGGTAAGCTGAATAGTTGACCAGCTCAAGCCCTTCGCATCCTGGATTCGGGTGGAATTAGTTTGGGACGAGTAGGTGCGTCAACCCTTCAATTCATTATTTGAGCATCAGAACCCAACAATCCTGCGCGAAGCATTGGGTGTACAGCAGAGAGGTCATTTAATGTTCCTTGCCAGCTCCCTTCCACTTTTTGCATCTCACCCTTTCAACCCAGCCCTTTATTCTTTCCTCCCTCGTGTTTATCCAGCTCAGTCGCTGCCTGTGATGGTGAGGACCACTTTCTCAACACTCGCTGGGCAAAGATGTGCGGGCTAATGGGTGACGATTTGTGGCTCCTCGCTTTGATCTCCCACACAAGGGAACAAGTGGCACTGACCTTTTCTGAATGTAACCTGCGCTCTGCACTTCACTGAGCAAGTAAACAATCATTGTCATTGTCTGTCCTCTAACGAGAAAGGCAAGTTATCCAATCCCTTCAAAGCATTCCTGTGATTAGTGAACATTATTTATTCAGCAGATGTCAATGAAACAGAAAAGGGAAGGAAATCTATTCCCGTCCGTTTAAGAATTTGCTTTCTCAACGCAACCCATAGCAGACACACGCACACACCAACACACACACTAACACACACTTACACAGACAAGCACACTACCACAATGACACACACACTCAGACACAGATTTTTTGAACCGACTTTCACCTTCGAGACCTCATGCTGCCTCCAATAACTGGCCCCCTAGTTAACAAATTAAATTGTCTATTCAATGCCCCGGACGTGTGGTCTATACTGGCAGAGAGGGTCTGTGTCCACCACCTCCCCTGCTACAGCACTGCCTCCAGTACAAGCAGTCAGAGACCCCATTAGCATTTGCGGAAATTGGGTTACGAGATTCGACCACCGCCCGAAGCCCCCGCAATTTATTTGCTCTCCCTCCCAGCTGGTATGGGGGAATGCAATCCTCCTCTGCAAGGGGAGGCGGTTACCTTGATTGGCGAGTACCATTTTCTAGGGGGAGTTCAGCCTGCGACCTCCATTGTTGTGCATTCCGCACTCTGCGAAGTCATACTCTTGCTCCGGCATGATCACCCTCGCGTTCTTGGTTTTTTCCAGTTTGGCACCCTCTTCTGTTGATCCCTTCTCTCCCAACGAACCTGGAAAGTTAGAAATCTGCGGTGAGAATAAATCCCTGGGTTCTTTTGTTCCTGGATGCCGAGAAGCTGGAAGGAAGGAAGGGGGCGAGGGTCTTTGTTATGACAGCTGGGTGAGGTGAAGCTGAGATCAGCAGCCTCCCCCGCGTGACGAATGGCGCACGATCGGGGGACATCCACCAATCGATTAAAGGCAGCCGAACAATGGATGAAGTGACCTTTTTGCAGTGAACGCAGCTCTGCCTGGTCTGCGCGAGCTTGACGTTTCTGCGTCCTCTCCCAATGGCACTTCACCAAAAGACAACCAATCTCTTGGTCAGAAACCCGGAACAGCAGGTGGACATCGGGGCCCGCCCAGCTGCCCCACCCATGGTAGGAAATGACCCTGAAGTGCTCCACCAGGTTGAGCCTGATCAGGAATACAGGAGTCATCCCGGAAGAGTTTAGTTGAAGGTGAAGTGAGGAGACAAGAGGGCAAAGGGAGAGGGATGAAGAAGGACATTTCAGGACGTGTGAGGAACTGGGGTGGGGAGGGCGGGCAAGGCGATGATGTAATTCTCCCCCAGTTGGGCAGGTAGTCAGGCAGGAGTGGGGGGGGGGGGGGGGGGGTTGGGGGTGGAACAAGCCTGTTGAAGAATTTACAGGCGCAGCACGTGGAAACGGGACATCTCTGTGGGGACTGCCGTTGTGTGCCAGCATCGAATTAACGCTTCTGGAAGACATCCTGCAGCAAGCAGCCAACGTTTCCAGAAAGAACTGGAGCCAGGTTCAGAAAAATGTCACAAAGGGGCACAACAGGAACTAATGGCGGCCGGCACTTGAGTCAACGGCTCCAACTCTGAGGAAGTGGAATGGTCTTCGGCTAGCTTCCCCGGGAAAAAAAACTTCCGGCGGGTTGAGAAGCGAAAAAGCAAGATCTTGGCAGAAGGGAAAAGACCTTGGAGTGAGGAGCGGTGTTGGCACAGGAAGAGGGGCTCGGGACAAGAATCATGGAATCCCAACAGAGCAGAAGGAGGCCGTTCAGCCCATCGAGTCTGCACATCCCGTACTAGCCCCTATCCCCATATTCCTACCTAAACTCTTTGGACATGAAGGGCAATTTGGCACAACCAATCCACCTGACCTGCACATCTTTGGACTGCGGAGGAACCGGAGCACCCGGAGGAAACCCACGCATGAAACGGGGAGAACGTGGAGACTCCGCACAGACAGTCGCCCGAGGTCGGAATCGAACCTGGATCCCTGGCGCTGTAAGGCAGCAGTGCTAACTACTGCGCCACCATGCCGCCCGATGTCAGCAGACATCTCACAATTGTAGTTGAATGGCCTCAGCCTCGGCCCATTGGAATCGCAGTGAGTGAGAACCACCGCGTGAATACTGTGGTCTCAGATGACTCAGCCGTCCCTTTTAAACTCTTTCCCTGAAGTCCTCCCCTTCTGCTGTCTCTCCACCGCCTCGTATTAACGAAAATGAAAAATGAAAATCGCTTATTGTCACAAGTAGGCTTAAAATTAAGTTACTGTGAAAAGCCCCTAGTCGCCACATTCCGGCGCCTGTTCGGGGAGGCTGGTACGGGCTATTACAGAAGCATTATCACTTAAGCGGCTGCATTCTTGGCCTGGTGGTGGATGATTTAGAGTGCTGTAGCTGGCAACTTATTAAAGAGAAATTGATATGTAATGGGAAGATTAAGCAAGTGACAGTGAAATTCAACAGTGTTGGAAAAATAACTCAGCTCAGATTGCTGAAAAATCTGAGCTTGAGCTCAGTGCGTCCCTCCATTTCCAGTTGTTGACAGGGATGTGGCTTCATGGATCTCTGGTTATTGGGGAGGGTCGGGTGGGTGGGTTTCGTTTGCCGAGGAAGAGAGGGGTCTTGGAGACACGGGGGTGGCTTTAAACACAATTGGGGTTAAGCGATGTACCCGAGAGCACTCGGTTGACAAGAATATCTCTTTGAGGTGATTTGGGATGATTCTGCGAAACTTGCTTCCTTGAGGAAATAATCCTCGTTTTCAGCTTTCGAAGCTGGGGTTTTGGGTAATCGAGTGGAGCCGGAGCCTAGACGTGTCCTAGGTAACGTGTACCAAGCTACTCTGATGCAGTTAAAAAAGTGAGTTATAGGGCAGCACGGTGGCTCAGCGGGTTAGCCCTGCAGCCTCACGGTGCCAAGGTCCCAGGTTCGATCCCGGCTCTGGGTCACGGTCCGTGTGGAGTTTGCACATTCTCCCCGTGTCTGCGTGAGTTTCGCCCCCCACAACCCAAAGATGTGCAGGGTAGGTGGATTGGCCACGCTAAATTGCCCCTTAATTGGAAAAAATGAATTGGGTACTCAACATTTATTTTAAAAAGTGAGTTATGTGCTCTCGAGCTGAAAGACAGAAAGAGCTCAGCCTGGGCTTTCCCCAACTGGGAAAAGATGAGGGCATTATTATGAGGTATATATTAGAACGGGTGGGGGGGGGCTAGAAATGGGAGTCTGTACCTGTGTTCCCGGGGGTTTGTGCACGAACCTACGGCTCCAGATTCCTCTTGGGACCCCGTGACAGAAAGGTAGTCGCAACAGCACCAAGTAAGGGTCGAGAGAACCACAGTTCCACAAATACAATAGAGAACAAACAGACAACGGGGGCAGCCCAATCCGCAACTTCATAAAACACACCAATCACACGTAGACGAGTGAGAATTGACGTGTTCAACCTGGCAATGTATGAGCTATGGACTTTAATACAAAACGCGGCGTTGGATCCGAGGGTGACCTAATATGCCGCCCGGCAACCAATGCCGAGCCGCCCCACTGTCTGCAGGGGCTTAGTGGAAATCCGACCCCCCTCTCCCCCTCGCAGATTGCAGTAGACGTTTTTATTTCTATTCTGTAAATCATAGAGCATTTGCAATGTGCTGTCTTTCTTGAATGCTGAAATGACCGTAACTGTGCTCTGCTTTTATTATTTTTGACTTGAATGATAGTCCATAACCACGCCATGAATTATGTTGACTGGTTCTATTTGTCTCTTTGTCACAATTTGGCACGTGATGAATTTTCAACAAAACAATCACCTATTTATCGGTCAGCGGATATTGACTTTTTCATACAGACAGAGGACTGGATGCCTTATCACTGGAGAAAGAACATCTCATCTTCCGGTTAGGGCACGCTACAGCCTTCCGGTCTCACATCGAATTCAACAACTTCAGATGATCAGCTCGACCCCCACGCTAGACCCATTTGTTTTCATTCCCATTTCATTTTAACTGTCTTTTACCATTTCTTTCTTTCTTAATATATATTTAACCCCCCCCCCCCCCCCCCAATCGTATCCACCTTTCCATAACCTTTCTCCTCTTTGCTTCCCCCTTCCCCTCCCCCTTCCCCTCCCCTCACATCTACAGTTCACCCTCTGATGTTAGTTTCTCTGCTGTTTGGCCTTTCACATCTTTTGTCCTCTCTGGGGACTGCCATTAGCACTCTTTCCCTTGGTTTCTGGGGCCATTAGCACTCTTTCCCTGGGTTTCTGTGGCTATGACTCATCTTTCATTCTCACTCCACAGTATAAATATTTCCCACTTTCTCTGTCTGTTAGAACAAAGAACAAAGAAAAGTACAGCACAGGAACAGGCCCTTCGGCCCTCCAAGCCTGCGCCGACCATGCTGCCCGTCTAAACTAAAATCTTCTTCCAGGGGTCCGTATCCCTCTATTCCCATCCTATTCATGAATTTGTCAAGATGCCCCTTAAATGTCACTACGTCCCTGCTTCCACCACCTCCTCCGGCAGCGAGTTCCAGGCCACCCACTACCCTCTGTGTAAAAAACTTGCCTCGTTGCACTCTCCTCTAAACCTTGCCCCTCGCACCTTAAACCTATGCCCCCTAGTAATTGACCCCTCTACCCTGGGGAAAAGCCTCTGACTATCCACTCTGTCTATGCCCCTCATAATTTTATAGACCTCTATCAGGTCGCCCCTCAACCTCCGTCGTTCCAGTGAGAACAAACCGAGTTTATTCAACCGCTCCTCATAGGCTAATGCCCTCCATACCAGGCAACATTCTGGTAATCTCTTCTGCACCCTCTCTAAAGCCTCCACATCCTTTCTGGTAGTGTGGCGACCAGAAATTGAACACTATACTCCAAGTGTGGCCGAACTAAAGCTTCTATACAGCTGCAACATGACTTGCCAATTCTTATACTCAATGCCCTGGCCATGAAGGCAAGCATGCCGTATGCCTTCTTGACTACCTTCTCCACTTTGTTGCCCCTTTCAATGACCTGTGGACCTGTACTCCTAGATCTCTTTGACTTTCAATACTCTTGATTGGGTTGTACCATTCACTGTATATTCCCTACCTGCATCAGACCTTCCAAAATGCATTACCTCACATTTGTCCGGATTAAACTCCATCTGCCATCTCTCCACCCCAAGTCTCCAAACAATCTAAATCCTGCTGTATCCTCTGACAGTCCTCATCGCTATCCGCAATTCCACCGACCTTTGTGTCGTCTGCAACTTACTAATCAGACCAGTTACATTTTCCTCCAAATCATTTATATATACTACAAAGAGCAAAGGTCCCAGCACTGATCCCTGTGGAACACCACTGGTCCACAGCCCTCCAATTAGAAAAGCATCCTTCCATTGCTACTATCTGCCTTCTATGACCTAGCCAGTTCTGTATCCACCTTGCCAGCTCACCCCTGATCCCGTATGACTTCACCTTTTGTACCACATGGGGCTGTTCAGCACAGAGCTAAAGAACTGGCTCTTAAAGCAGACCAAGGCAGGCCAGCAGCACGGTTCTATTCCCGTACCAGCCTCCCCGAACAGGTGCCGGAATTGTGGTGACTAGGGGCTTTTCACAGTAACTTCATTTGAAGCCTACTTGTGACAATCAGTGATTTTCATTTAAGTTCAGTCTGCCATGAGGGACCTTGTCAAAGGCCTTTCTGAAGTCCATATAGACAACATCCACTGCTCTACATGCATCAACCATCTTGTGACCTCCTCAAAAAACTCTTATCAGCTTTGACAAAGAGTCACCGGACTCGAAACGTTAGCTCTTTTCTCTCCCTACAGATGCTGCCAGACCTGCTGAGATTTTCCAGCATTTTCTCTTGGTTTTCAGATTCCAGCCCTCCGCAATAATTTGCTTTTATTCCTATCAACACTGTGCTTTCTGCCACTCACTCTCCCAGGGATGGACAATGAGGGGCATTGGTCGCTCTCTTTACCTCCATTCTTTTGATTCCTCCACGCCCCGCCCCCCGTAATATGAAGCGTCGACAGGTTGGCCACTTTTTCTTCGGCATTCCTTCCGAGTCCGAATCGTCCTGCCAGAGAGAGAGAGAGAGGATGATTAGCAGGCAGCAGGAACATGTGGAGCCAAGCTGGCCTGGCGTTGCCAGATTTGTCAAATCATTGCTGGCAATCGGACAAGAGGAAATGCCTGGGCTGCTTAAAAGTTCCCCAAAGCAGACCGACCCTTGAAACCGGGGTTGGGGGGGGCGGGGGGGATCGTTGACCCAGCCCACTCGACTTGGAACCAACTGCTGAAGGCACTTTCAAACGCATGGGGCGAAATAGAGAGGGAGGGGAGGGGAACAAATTACCCGAGCTTATTGAATTTGTGCACAACATATTCTGTGCACGGACCTGCGCGACCTTAATTTTTTGGGGGAGCGTGTATAAAAACAGGAAGAAGCCTGATATCATGGCTGTTGGGATGAGCCAGAGGAGATTTATAACACTGCTCGATTTTGCAATCACCCTCTCTGTTTACAACCGAGAAACCATTTCGAAACAAAAATTGTTCCATCAAGTTTATTTGTCTTTTGACTTTCAACAGTATCCTCAAGCAGGCTGTCTTTATCCCGCCTGTGTCATGACTCTCTCTGCCTGCTGCCCTTGAAGATTAAGCTTGATCCTGCAGGAGCATTGTGACAAATACAAGGAATTTTGTCCTTCGCCCGCTCTGCATATTAACTGGGCAGGTCCTGGAGACACAGGATTTGATTCTCCCCCCTCTCTCCGAGCACTTGCCGGTACAACCACACCTTCTCCCCTGGCAACTCAGTCAGCACCCAATCTGGGTTCAGAGGCGCTCTGAGGTTTGAAGCAGTAATTTTTATTTTTGCACTGCCCTAGATTTAATCAGTGGGGGGGGGGGGGGGGGGGGGGGGGGGGGGGGGGTACCGGATGTGCACGAGTCAACATTTTCCATACAGCTTGCACCTGGAGACATCAAAGGGGCACCAAAGGCCTTTCCGCCAGCTGGCGGGGCGGAAATTAGTCCGACGCGGGCCTAGCCCCTTAAGGTTGGGGCTCGGCCCCCCCAAGATGCGGAGCATTCCGCACCTTTGGGGCGGCGCGATGCCCGACTGATTTGTGCCATTTTGGGCGCCAGTCGGCGGACATCGCGCCGATACCGGAGAATTTCACCCCATTTTTTTCTTCCGGATCTTGAACTTCTTTCGCGAAAGGATGAGTGGGCATGGTTAACGCTGTCATCTGGGCAGGGCGGGGGAGGCATTATCGCGGCTGCACCGTCTCCTCCGGGATTGGGGTGCCATCGTTAAAGGGGCCCCCAAACAGCACTGAGACTAAACGCACGCCCCCCCGCCCCCCCCCCCATGGTGCCCCAGCCTCCGCCACAGACATATAACAGATTCCCCGCAACCCCCACCACTGCTCCTGTCCCCTGAGAATCAGGCACCGAGAATTTCCCCCCACCACCTCACCACTGCAGAAATATCGCCAGCAATTCCCCCCGCCCCCCCACTCCCCTCCCGCCTCCAGTTCCTGCTCTTCAACCCCCACCATGGAGCTCCTGCTAGGGCCTGCCCTGGCACAGCTTCGCCCTGCCAGATTGTCACTGTGCCGCCTGTTTAGGGGCTGGTTCAGCACAGGGCTAAATCGCTGGCTTTGAAAGCAGACCAAGGCAGGCCCGAGCAGCACGGCTCGATTCCCGTAACGGCCTCCCCGAACAGGCGCCGGAATGTGGCGACGAGGGGCTTTTCGCCAGTAACTTCATTTGAAGCCTACTTGTGACAATAAGTGATTTTCATTTCATTCCACCTGCGACAGGGCGCAGTGCCAGGGCTGTCAGAGCTACCCTCTCACCGCCGGGGCCTATACCTAACTCTGCGCCCTGGAGGGCCCCTGATTCTAATTCGGCCAAACCTCGCCGACGGTGTGAATACTTAGTGAGGGGTGATCAGGTGGGGCAGGGAGGGGGAGCGTCAATCATGTTGCAATGCCTCAGAATCTATTCAAATAAGGTTTACTCCCTGATGTCGCCAGCGAGGAAAATCGGGAAGTGTGATTCTCTCCGGATTTTCCGCCTGAGGAGCTGATCCCGCGCGCAGCTCGCGATTATTTCCAAGTGAATAAGTTTTCATTAACCAGGTTACAATCTCAGCCAGGTCCCGTACGCCTCTTTTTTCCTCACACTACCCATCTCAGCATTGTGGGGGGGGATATAGATATCGGTCTGTGACACCGACACAACTGGGGCAGGAGCAGAGGGTGCAGCGAGACCTCCCCGTCTTCACTCTGCCTCTGCCAGCAACCCTCCGCTGCCACCTTCTGCTTTGCTTGTGACGTCACCACAGGCTCATAGGTGCGCAGAGAGCCACCGTTTCCTCCTGGCCCAACCTTTCACCCTTGGGAGATGGACGAGACCAGGACCACATCTGAGCATTGGCTGAAGGGGGCAAAGCTTCTCATCGTTCCACAGAACCTGCGGCTGTTCAACAGCGGAACGCCGAACCCTCCCATTAAAAGGAGAATCAAATTGACATTGTCCCAACTGAAGGCAATTGTCAATTGGCATTTTCCTTTTTAAGTCAAGGATGCGAGAGTCATCATTGAAGTCCGTCTCTAATTGCCCTGGAGAAGGTGGTGGTGAGCCACCATTTTCAATGGCTGCGGTCCATGTGGCGTAGGTACACCCACAGTGCTGTTAGGGAGGGAGTTCCAGGACTTTGACCCAGACTTGGAGGGGACCTTGGTGTCCCCACCATGGTCGAGTGTGCAGCACCCAGGGGCCGGCTGGATTCTGGTAACCAGAGCCGCAGGGCAGCTGACAATGCCCCATTCTCTCTGGCTGCCGGGATTGGGTCTCTTGCGATGTTGAGCAGAGAACGAGGTGGCAGAAATGGGAGAGCTGTCGCACTACGCGCCCAAACTTCCACCCTCGAGGGGTGGCCTCTTGCAACGCCCGTGTGGCATTTCAATATGTGAAACTCTCAAACGAAAAGGTCAGTGACGGCTGCCGGCACCTGGTCATCAGGAATGACAGAGCGTGCCATCAGACCAAGAGTGAGGAGGTCCCAGGTTCGATCCCGGCCCCGGGTCACTGCCTGTGTGGAGTTTGCACATTCTGCCCGAGAGTCCCGAAGATGTGCAGGGTCGGTGGATTGGCCACGCTAAATTGTCCCTTAATTGGAAAAATATAATTGGGTACTCTAAATTTAAAAAAAATAGACTGACCAAGAGTAACATTTTTTCTATCGCTTGCACACATTGACCATCTCCCCCCTACTCTGCTTCTTAGCATTGCGACACTGTGAAAATGTAGCACCCTTCTTTCAGTCCGAAAGAGCAAAAATATGAGTCATTCATAGATTATCCTAGAATTTACAGTGCAGAAGGAGGCCATTCGGCTCATCGAGTCTGCACCGGCTCTTGGAAAGAGCACCCTACCCAAGGTCAACACCTCCACCCTATCCTCATAACCCAGTAACTCCACCCAACACTAAGGGCAATTTTGGACTCTAAGGGCAATTTATCGTGGCCAATCCACCTAACCTGCACATCTTTGGACTGTGGGAGGAAACCGGAGCACCCGGAGGAAACCCACGCGCACACGGGGAGGACGTGCAGACTCCGCACAGACAGCGACCCAAGCCGGAATCGAACCTGGGTCCCTGGAGCTATGAAGCAATTGTGCTATCCACAATGCTACCGTGCTGCCCCCTGCTAAACATCTTTCTCTTCTCCCACTAATACCTTGTACAGCTGGTTTGACAGTCTCGAAAGTTTCCAAGTCGAGGTTTGAAAAGCTCAAGTTCTTCTCTTCGGAGTAGAGGAGGCGCGTATAAAGTTACGCCAGGTCGAGATTGACTTTGGGTCGGAAAGCTCGCGGGGAGAGCACGAAGGAGGTTCGGACCCAATTCCTGGAGAAATGTTTTTTTTCACCCAGACGATGGGAAAGGGGCAGAACTCGCTGCCTGAAAGGTTGGTGCAGGCAGACACCCAAGTCACATTTGAAGAAGGGCTGGGATGTGCACCTGCAGTGCTGTCACGTACAAGGCCACAAGCTGGGGAGTGAAGTTGAGTTAGGTTTGTTCGTCGGTAAGTGCAGCACGGTGGCGCAGTGGGTCAGCACTGCTGCCTCACGGCGCCGAGGACCCAGCTTCGACCCCGGCTCTGGGTCACTGTCCGTGTGGAGTTTGCACGGATTGGCCACGCTAAATTACCCCTTCATTGGAAAACATGAATTGGGTACTCGAAATATTTTAAAGAAAAAAAAAGGTTTGTTCTTCAGTGCAGAGAGATGGTGGGCCAACTCTGTGCTGTAAATTTCTCTGATTTTCGTTCTGTGAGGTACCCAATGAATGTGCCCAAGTGTGGGCAGACATCCTGACTTCTGGTGTGTGACTGACTCCGTATTGTGGTATTTTCGACAGAATCACCCGAGGCTGGAATCGAACCCGGGTCCCTGGCACCGTGAGGCAGCGGTGCTAACCATCGTGCCACCGTGCTGCCCAGGAGCGGTCCTTGGATATTTTTTGAGCTAGGTGGTGTCATAATATACACCAGTGTATCATGGTGCAGACACACACACTGATGGACACACAGCGGGACCAATCAACACACACAACACCGCAGCCAATCACCAGTGAGAGCACACACACTATAAAGACAGGGGACATCAGAGTTCCCGCTCATTCGAGCTGCAGCTTCCTAGTAGGACAGAGCTCACAGCCTGCGACACAGACATTCACCATGTGCTGAGTGCATCGACTGGTTAGGACAAGGCAAAGGTCTTTATTTAAAGCTGGTATTGTATTTACCCACAGTTCAAGTATGTTTAAATAGTTAACCTTTTAATAAAATAGTGTTGCACTACTTCAAGTGTTGGTGACCTGTATGTGATCCAGAACACCCAAAACATCAGGTGGATTCCTGACTAACAAAGGAGTCAAAGGTTATCGGGGCGGTGGGGCGAGGGGGAAATGCGGAGTTGAGGCACAATCAAATCAGCCGTGATCTCTCTAAACGGTGGGACAGGCTCGAGGGGCCTGAATGGCCTCCTCTCGCTCCTTGTTCGTATGCTCGTATCCTCCACCTCATCTTCGCTTCGTTGCCCTCTCCCTTTTTGTGCGCTGCTGGGAAACTGTCGAGTGACAGATTGTGCCGTGATCTTGGTCTGCCCGATGCTGTGAATTGTAACTGCTAATAAAACATTCATAAACTGTGCTGATCTTTAATCAAGGTGGAGAAACACCTGGATTATAGCGGGCTGGCTCCCTGCCTGTGGAATAGAACCACCTGAATGTGACATCTCGACTCTTGAAACTTAATACCAAAGTATTCGCTTGGACCTTTTCAGCGTGTATTTACAGGTAAAAACCAGACCAAGTTCCCTTTCGCGTGTATTGTTCGTTTCCCTCATGTTCTTTTTATTAATAAATTTAGAGTACCCAATTCATTTTATCCAATTCAGGGGCAATTTAGCGTGGCCAATCCACCTCCCCTGCACATCTTTGGGTTGTGGGGGAGAGACGCACGCAGACACGGGGAGAATGTGCAAACTCCACACGGACAGTGACCCAGAGCCGGGATCGAACCTGGGACCTCGGTGCCGTGAGGCAGCAGGGCTAACCCACTGCGCCACCCTGCTGCCCTTCCCTCATGTTCTTGGCTGCTTTATTTTTTAAAAAAAATTTTCCTCTCAGTGGGTCATGGACTCATGTGCATTTGTATAGCGCCTTTGGGTAGATAGAAACTAAACTAATGACTCTCTCACAGGAAAATGAAATTAGCATAATCTCTGTCTTAAACAGTCGACCTCTTGTTCTTAGACCGTGTCCCCTTGTTGCAGTGCCTTTTCCAAGTGGACACAGAGTCTCAGCATCCATCCTGCCAAGTCCCTTCAGAATCTTACATGTCAGTCACCTCTCTTCTAAACTCCAACGGGTGGAGGCCCAAATGCTTCTGTTCAACCCTCCCTCATGCGGTAACTGCCTCATCCCAGCAAAGGGTTGAGTGAACTTTGTCTGAACTGCTTCCAAGCCAGTCGTTGTCTTCTTCCAAATAAGACCAGAACGGTTCACATGAGATTTGGTCGCACTGGGCAGCTGCAGTAAAACCACCCTACTTTAACAATCCATTCTCCTTGCAGTAAGTGCCATGTTCCCGCTGCCTTCTCAATCACTGGTACCCCGCATTCTCATGTTTTGGGCTTCACGTACCAGGACACCCAGGTCCCTCTGTACCTCGAGAGTACAGGATGGGTGACTGCAGAATCCCCCAGCGGATATCCCATGGGGAACTGTTCCCAGGTCCAACAACGTCGGTACAAAAGACACGAGGACTCCCTAAAAAAAGGCAGCCTTCCCGAAGCTCTGCACTGCAGGCCACCTCTCCTGGGGAAACCATGCCGCCTACAAGCCCGTGTCCCCGGGCTGGCCTGGTCGTTGACCACACCAGCCTTTCCTGGGTTGTGTACAGAATGGTTAGTTCCTCTAACTATGCCCCCAACAATGTATCTGAGCTCCATGTCAGAGCATAAGCCCCCACTGTGTCAGTGTAACATTTTCCATTGTTCATGTAGCCATCCTATAGCTCTCTGAAATCTTTATTCATCACTGCCAAATTGGGAGTCGTTTTATACTTGGGTCTGTGTCCAAATCCATTTCAAGGCACAATGTCGAGAGACTGAGAGTAGCTCCGTTCAATCAATTTGGGCTGGATTTCATGTGAAAAGGCTGGTGCTTCCCGAACTGCACAAAGCAATGCTTGATGCTACACACACGTGTACATGTGGAGAATCTTGTATCTTGGAGTCTCTCTCTCTTGCCGCTGCTACACATTGTCATTACCGCGTGGCTTTGCAACATGGACCAGAGAGGAGGCTCCTGGTGGAAAGGGCCAAGTTTCATGTGGCATGCTGTCTGTTCCATGGTGAACAGAAAGACCTGCCCCTATTCATCAGCTCAGGATGTCCCGAAGCACTCAAATTACTTTTGGAGTGGAGTCACTGTTGTGATGTTAGAAACACGGCAGCCAATTTGCACACAAGAAGGTCTCGCACATGTTGACTGAGCCATTCTGCCCCCTTCACTCCTGACATGATTGAGCCTGCCTCCAATTACCATGGCCATCGGCAGCTCCGCAGCATCTCGTCCAAGTGCCGATTCCAAATATGTCCGGGCTATTTCTCTTCTAACCATGGCACAATTTTTGTTTTATTTTAAACCGACCAAACAACAACCGCTTTGTGGATCGACTAAAAAGTGATAAAAATCTGGAATGAACTAAGTAAGAACAAACCGTGCGTCTGGGCAGTAACTTTCACATCTGCCACATTCTCAAGCCAATGCACGAGCCTCAACTTGTGCTGTCTCCATTTGATATCAGGTCCGTTAAGTTAACGCCGCATCCTATTCTGTGAACAGGACAAAGCTGGAACATTTAACAGCAAGGCACCAACGGGCACACAACCGTTTCGGGAAAGTCCAAGAGGAGCCCATTCAACAACAACAGCAAAAAAACACCTTTGACACAAAAGGCGGCACGGTAGCACAGTGGTTAGCACAGTTGCTTCACAGCCCCAGGGTCCCAGGTTCGATTCCCGGCTTGGGTCACTGTCTGTGCGGAATCTGCACCTTCTCCCCATGTTTGCGTGGGTTCCCTCTGGGCGCTCCGGTTTCCTCCCACAAGTCCCGAAAGACGTTCTTGTGAGGTGAATTGGACATTCTGAATTCTCCCTCAGTGCACCCGAACAGCCGCCAGAATGTGGCGACTCGGGGATTTTCACGGTAACATCATTGCAGTGTTAATGTAAGCAGGCTTGTGACAATAAAGATTATTATTATTAGGCGCTCGTGATTAGTGCTTCTGGGAAGCGAAGCGTTTGGATTTGAGGAGAGTACTGAGTCGGGAACGGGTCCAGATTTCTGAAGCTCTGTTTCTAAAATTCCTTCTTTCCTTATTCAAATGTCTAACCTCTTGCGAAAACCCTCATAGCATGACACACATGTGTTCATTTCTTAAGTTAAATATTTGTGTAGGCAAAAGGCAAAACTGGAGGGTTCCTTAATGGCTTGAGCAGATCGTTTTAATGGGGCCACACTTCCTTTGTGAAACGCAGCTCCTACAATAATTCCCATGTGTACTTTTATTTCGGGACTGTAAAAATGACTGCATTTTTGTGGCTATTTTCATATGTTATCTGAGGCGACCGACTTGCTCTTTAATTTGTAAAGTTAGAGCGAAAAAGGTCTTGGCACCCAGCAAACGGTAATTAATGCTCAGCACTTAAAACACTGCCGGTTGAGATACTGTTTTGAGAAGTGTCTGCTCAATCCGTTCGAGTCACACAAGAGCTGACATTTGCCCTAATCTTTTCACCCTTTCCTCCCCTCACACTGTCTGCCTTCCTATAAAAAATTGATCATTTCAATTAAGTGTTGTAAATAATTAATGCTGGCTGCCGTCCCAAACTTGTTCGGAGTGAATTATATTTTCAGCTTTGCAAATATTGAACAAAGTCACAAACCAAGCAATATCGTAGCATATGGGTTTCCCACAAGGTTTAATCACTTCCATCAGATGGCGTCTCCATTGCAAGTACCATCTTTGTCGTTAGTTGGCCGTATCTTTCAGATACTGTAGTCCTCGGAACTTCCCTCCTCCACTTACTGTCCAATTTTACATCTCATTTGCTCCACTTTTGATTCCTTAAAGAGGTGTGAGCCTTGGCTAAGTGCTGGCATCTCCCACCTCGAGATCAGCAGGTTTAGGATTCAAATCCCATTCCAGAGACATTTGGACGCGATTTTTCAGTCACCCCCCCCCCCGCCCCGCCAGTGGGGCAGCGATATCTGGTGGAGTGACCAAAAGTCAACCGATTCCCGGCCGCTCTTCAAATTTTCCTGTTGCGCCCACAGCGATGCCCGCCTCTGGCGGGGCTGGGAGATTGCACCCAGTAGTTTGGGTCGACTCTTGGGTGCAGTACGGAGAACGTGCCGACCTGTTGGAGGTGCCGTTTTCCCGAGGAGGTGTGAAAACCGCGTCAGAGATGCCGCGACGGGCGAATTGTTTGCCGTATTCGCTTTTTTTTTTAAACGGCTGCCGCCTCCGGGCAAACCCTTCCACAGAGTCCCTCGAGGTGAACTTTATTTTCTCTAGCCTGAGAAACCCTGCCAGGTCACTCACCCCACCCCTGGTTTCACGCACACCCCGAGTCCCTCCATTCTAACAATATCCGTCTCCGGGCAACCAGGGAGACAAAGTCCAAGACATCGGCCTCTCTCTCGCCCCCTGACACACCAAAGATCGCCACCTCTGGAAGCGGGACCACCTTTACCTTCAGGACCCCCCGGACATAACGTCGGCTGACCCCTGCCAGAATCCCCCAAGCTTTGGACACGCCCAAGACACGTGGGCATGATTGATGGGCACCCCCGTACACCACCTACACCTAACCTCAAAGAACATCCGTGCCAACGTCATGTGCGCCCTGTGGACCACCTTAAGCTGAATAAGACTATGATGTGGAGATGCCGGCGTTGGACTGGGGTGAGCACAGTAAGAAGTCTTACAACACCAGGTTAAAGTCCAACAGATTTATTTCAAATCACTAGCTTTCGGAGCACTGCTCCTTCCTCAGGTGAATGGAGAGGTATGTTCCAGAAACATATATATAGCCAAAGTCAAAGATGCAAGACGATACTTTGAATGCGAGCATTTGCAGGTAATTAAGTCTTTACAGAGCAAGAGAGAGGGGTAATCCCAGATTAAAGAGGTGTGAATCGTCTCAAGCCAGGACAGTTGGTCAGATTTTGCAAGCCCTTGGAGAACGCTTACCCGGAGATCAGAGTCTGAATGCCCTCGACTGCTGAAGTGTTCCCCGACTGGAAGGGAACATTCCTGCCTGGTGATTGTAGCACAATGTCCATTCATCCATTGTTGCCAGGCAGGAATGTTCCCTTCCAGTCGGGGAACACTTCAGCAGTCGAGGGCATTCAGCCTCTGATCTCCGGGTAAGCGTTCTCCAAGGCGGCCTTCAGGACGCGCGACAACGCAGAATCGCCGAGCAGAAACTTATAGCCAAGTTCCGCACACATGAGTACAGCCCCAACCGGGACCTGGGATTCATGTCGCGTTACATTCACCCTGCAGTGTTCGCTGCAGGTGAGGCTTTTCTCACCCTTTACAACTGGTCTGTACCTGAGTTGACTCAATGTTCCTGTTGTGTGTGTGTGTATACGAGCGGTGTGCGAGAGAGACTCACAAGAAGCCATGTTACATTGTACTTGCAGTACAGAGACTAGCCATCCAGCCTAATGGTCTGCAATGCCCTTAATGTCCCCGATACACCTCCTTCCTCCTCATTTACTTCATCCCACCGGATCCACATAGCTTGAATTCCTCCCTCGCTCAAGGGCTTATCTCGATTTGCCTTAAATGCATCTAAGTTATTTGACTCAATGCCAACTCATTGTAGTGGGTTCCACAGCAGCAGAGTGGTTAGCACAGTTGCTTCACAGCTCCAGGGTCCCAGGTTCGATTCCCGCCTTGGGTCACTGTCTGTGCGGAGTCTGCACGTTCTCCCCCTGTCTGTGTGGGTTTCCTCCGGGAGCTCCGGTTTCCTCCCACAGTCCAAAGATGTGCAGGTTAGGTGGATTGGCCGTGCTAAATTGCCCTTAGTGTCCAAAAAGGTGGGGTGGGTTATGGGTATAGGGTGGAGGTGTGGGCTTGGGTAGCGTGCTCTTTGCAAGGGCCAGTGCAGACTCGATGGGCCGAAGCCTGTGATTCTTACTCTTCTTTGCAAAAGGGAAGTTTCTCCAAGTGGTTTCCACCCAGCACTCAACAGTTGTACAGAGCTCCTCTGCATCTCAATTCTATCCGGCCAGATGTAAGCCCCTGCCATTTCCTTGCTCTTTCTTTTGTGTGGGCTCGTTAACCTTGTATAGCTGCTCTGCGTGATTTGTGTGTGTGTGCCCCAAATCCCTGTGCTCCTTTCCACCATACAGAGTTTGGACACTTATAATAATCACAAGTAGGCTGCCATTAACACTGCACCCGGAGGAAACCCACGCAGACAGGGGGAGAACGTGCAGACTCCGCACGGACAGTGACCCAAGCCGGGAATCGAACCTGGGACCCTGGAGCTGTGAAGCGACAGCGCTAGCCACTGTGCTACCGTACTGCCCACGAGGGGGGTCTCCTTTGCCCAGAGTGATGAGAAACACCCTGCTCCCCCTGACAAAATATATTGGCCCACATTCATCCGCGTGAAAGCTCAATTGCTAACCGCATGTCCGTTCTGCAAGGTCCTGGATGACTTTGTTGCTGCAGCCCAGGGGAAGCGGTGCAGCTGTCGGGGGAGTTTGGCCTGGGAAAAATGTGCTGGATACAAGAAAAATGGAAGATGAGGAATTTCCCCAGCATTTGTCTGAAAATTTAAATTGTTCCAAGATGTTTGGGAACCGGTTTCATGATGGATCCTATTGAGAGGTGGATCACCGCAGCTAATCGCCTGTGCTGAAGCTGAGCCACATTGTTAACTAGTAGCACAGTCTGTTCTGTGTTCCTGGTCTGGATGGCGACAGCCTGATTGTTTGTTTAGAACCACCCTGTGTGTCAGGAGGGACAAGTGGGTGGCCCTCTGGCATCCCGTTAAAGCTGTTATTCTGACCTTTTGATCTGTGAGTGCACTGCTGCACTGCAAAGGGATCTGCCGTCCTTCCCCCCCTCACCGCCCCCCCCCCCCCCCCACCCCGCCCACCCCCACCCTAAAATGGCCCAGCCAGACACTCAGGTCAAAGGCAGTTAGGGATGGACAACACATGGTGCCTCGTCCCAGCGACGCCCACATCCCGTGAGAGCTTTAGAAACAAAATCCTCCGGATTCAGTGGGAGGATCGTCAAGCGAACTCGACCGTCTCCCAGAAGCCCGCTGCACAAGCAGCCGGGCAAAGCTCGTGCAAAGACAACCCTGAAGGGCCCTGTTTCCGATCGGTGGCGAAGCGTCTCCCCCCACCGCGTCCCGTTTCCTCAACATCCCCAATGGGCAGTGATTCCAGGAAATGTCGCAGAGGCAAGTCCTGAGTCAAGGTCACCCTGGAATCGAAGGGCAGCCGGCGGCGAAAGCTGCTGTTCTCCATTCGCATGCCAAAGTGACCAGCCCGTCATCGGTACAGAGCTTCCCCAGTGTGCGGACTTCACAATCTGAACCCAGAGGGGGAGAAGGAAGTGTTTCTCTTCAATGGTCCAATGTGTCAATACTGCCGTTACGCTGAATCAACGTCTCCCTTGTGAATTCTTTGTACTCCCCCCTTGATCGTTTCCTCCACATACGTAGGCAAGGCCAGCGTCCAGGAAACTGTGTGTTTCACATGCGCTGAGATAACCAAATAAGTGGGATACACTGAGGCTTCACTGCAGACAGTGGTGTGAGGCTCCAGGAAATAGTGCTGCTGTGTTGATGGTCAACAGCCAATAAATAGCTCTGAGCTTCCTCATAGCCTGGCTGTGCAGCTGGAGTCAGTGTCCCTATAGAGGGAGCGCAGTGAAGGTTCACCAGGCTGGTGGGACTGTCAGACTAGGAGAGATTAAATTGGTTCAGGTTATATTCATTGGGGCAGCACGGTGGCGCAGTGGGTTAGCTCCGCTGCCTCACGGCGCCGAGGTCCCGGGTTCGATCCCGGCCCCGGGTCACTGTCCGTGTGGAGTTTGCACGTTCTCCCCGTGTCTGCGTGGGTTTCGCCCCCACAACCCAAAGAGGTGCAGGGCAGGTGGATTGGGCGCGCTGAATTGCCCCTTCATTGGAAAAAATGAATTGGGTACCCTAAATTTATCACAAAAAAAAGATTATATTGATTGGAGTTTCGAAGAGTGAGAGGGAATCTCATGGAAATTTATGGGTTGGGATTCTCCGATCCCGCGCTCGGTTGGAGAATCGCTGGGGTGGGGGGGTGGGGGGGGCACGGGAATTGCGCCATGCCGCTCTGACGAAAGTCCGCCGATTCTCTGGTGTCCGCGGTGCCGCCACCGCACCGGTTGGGGGCCGGTGAAAGCGACGATTCTCCGCACCTCGACGGGCCGGGTTCGGCTGCGTCCCGCCGGCGTGGGTTACGTATGGTCCCACCCGCCGGGCACTCGGAGTTCTAGGAAGGGGTGAATACCTGGGCCTGGAGGCCCACTGATGCCGCAGTGGCGCTTTTGACACCAGTGTCAGAACTTGGCCGCGGGATCGGAGAATCCCAGCCAGGGAACCCTAACAGGATTAGACAGGGTAGATTCAGAAAGAATGCTCCTGGTGGTGGGGGAGTCCACAACTAGGGGGTCGTAGTTTGAGGATAAGGGGGTAAACCTTTTAGGATTGAGGTGAGGAGAAATTTCTTCACCCAGAGAGGGGTGAATCTGTGGAATTCACTCCCGCAGAAAGTAGTTGAGGCCAAAAGATTGTGTGATTTCAAGAGGAGTTAGACGTAGCTCTTGAGGCAAAAGAGGTCAAGGGATGATGGGATTAAACTTGATGATCAGCCATGATGATAATGAATGGAGGAGCAGGTCCTGCCCCTATTTTCTACGTATGTTTCTTTGTGTGCTGGTGAACGCTTGGTGAAATATTGCTGCCTCTGCAGCGTACACTCTGATCGAGAAACCTTTTTCCACACAGTGAGCGGTTAAAGAACAAAGAAAATTACAGCACAGGAACAGGCCCTTCGGCCCTCCCATCCTGCGCCGATCCAGATCCTTTATCTAAACCTGTCGCCTATTTTCCAAGGATCTACTTCCCTCTGTTCCCCGCCCGTTCATATATCTGTCTAGATGCATCTTGAATGATGCTTTCGTGCCCGCCTCTGCCACCTCCGCTGGCAAAGCGTTCCAGGCACCCACCACCCTCTGCGTAAAAAACTTTCCACGCACATCTCCCTTAAACTTTCCCCCTCTCACCTTGAAATCGTGACCCCCTGTAATTGACACCCCCACTCTTGGAAAAAGCTTGTTGCTATCCACCCTGTACATACCTCTCATAATTTTGTAGACCTCAATCAGGTCCCCCCTCAACCTCCGCCTTTCCAACGAAAACAATCCTAATCTACTCAACCTTTCTTCATAGCTAGCACCCTCCATACCAGGCAACATCCTGGTGAACCTCCTCTGCACCCTCGCTAAAGCATCCGCATCCTTCTGGTAATGTGGCGACCAGAACTGCACGCAGTATTCCAAATGTGGCCTAACCAAAGTGCTATACAACTGTAACATGACCTGCCGACTCTTGTACTCAATACCCCATCCGATGAAGGCAAGCATGCTGTATGCCTTCTTGACCACTCTATCGACCTGCGTTGCCACCTTCAGGGTACAATGGATCTGAGCTCCCAGATCTCTGTGTACATCAATTTTCCCCAGGACTCTTCCATTGACCGTATAGTCCGCTCTTGAATTACATCTTCCAAAATGCATCACCTCGCATTTGCCTGGATTGAACTCCATCTGCCATTTCTCTGTCCAACTCTCCAATCTATCTACATTTTGTTGTATTCTCTGACAGTCCTCCTCGCTATCTGCAACTCCACCAATCTTCGTATCATCTGCAAACTTGCTAATCAGACCACCTATACCTTCGTCCAGATCATTTATGTATATCACAAACAACAGTGGTCCGAGCACGGATCCCTGTGGAACACCGCTAGTCACCTTTCTCCATTTTGAGACACTCCCTTCCACTACTACTCTCTGTCTCCTGTTGCCCAGCCAGTTCTTTATCCATCTAGCTAGTACACCCTGGACCCCATACGACTTCACTTTTTCCATCAACCTGCCATGGGAAATTGGGTGCTTGAGAGCGTGGTGGAGGCAGGTCCACTCTTGGCTTCCAAGGGGCAATTGGGTTATTTTCAGGAAAGGGAGAATGTGCAGGGTTACGGGGAAAAGCCAGGAGAGCGAGGCTGGGGTGAATTGCTCGTTCGGAGAGCTGCCGCAGACCCGATGGGCGGGATGGCGCCATTACGTGCTGTAACATTCTGTGATCCTTAAATTGTGTGCACGTGGGCCTGCCTGGCGAGGCCGCAGTTTAATGTCCGCTCCTCGTTGCTCTTGGGAAGGTGGTGATTCACAGCAGAAACACGGGCTGCACGGCAGCACAGTGGTTGGCACTGTTACTTCACAGCTCCAGGGTCCCAGGTTCGATTCCCAGCCCCGGGTCACTGTCCGTGTGGAGTTTGCACATTCTCCCCGTGTCTGCATGGGTTTCGCCCCCACAACCCAAAGATGTGCAGGGTAAGTGGACTGGCCACGCTAAATTGCCCCTTCATTGGAGAAAAAGAATTGGGTACTCTAAATTTAAACAAAAAAAGAGATGAGGAGGAATTTCTTCAGCCAGAGGGGGGTGAATCTGTGGAACTCTTTGCCGCAGAAGGCTGTGGAGGCCAAGTCACTGAGTGTCTTTAAGACAGAGACAGCGAGGTTCTTGATGAATAAGGGGATCAGGGGTTATGGAGAGAAGGCAGGAGACAATGCTGTAGTGGACCTGCGCCACCTTCACTAAGAAATACTATTCCTCCAGCACATGGCGGACAGAATTTCCATCTCAATGTCTTCCGACGCTCAGAATGCATTTCAAGTCAGGCTCGCTCAATTTTGAATGTGTGTGACAATCTGGAGGGAAGTCAAAACGGAACCTGATTTTTCCTGATAGCTGTGCACCGCACCTCCGGGGGCTAGACACGCGCTGGAGTGGTTGGCGCTGTGCCAACCGGCGCCGAAGGGCCTCCGCCGGCCGGCGTGAGTTGGCGCCTGAGCAGGAGCGCCAGCGTGTTCTGGCGCATGCGCAGGGGGGTTCTTCTCATGGCCGGCGCGGGCGGAAAGGGTGCCCCCACGGCACAGGCCAAGCCCGCAGATCAGTGGGCCTCGATCGCGGGCCAGGCCACCCTGGGGCAAAGCAAACATGGGCAGCACGGGAGCACAGTGGGTAGCACTGTTGCTTCACAGCGCCAGGGTCCCAGGTTCGATTCCCGGCTTGGGTCACCGTCTTTGCGGAGTCTGCACCTTCTCCCCGTGTCTGCGTGGGTTTCCTCCGGGTGCTCCGGTTTCCTCCCGCAAGTCCCGAAAGACGTGCTTGTTAGGTGAATTGGACATTCTGAATTCTCCCTCCGTGTACCCGAACAGGCGCCGGAGTGTGGGGACTAGGGGATTTTCACAGTAACTTCATCGCAGTGTTACTGTAAGCCTGCTTGTGACAATAAAGATTGAAAAAAAAAGAGTCTGGTACACAAAGGGTTAATGTTGGACTGAGTCGAGGACGGCCCCCACACGGGGATATAGGAAGGCACATTACCCAGAGGGTCAGTGTGGTGTTGGACAGAGACTTGATAAGATCCAGGATGGAGATGTCTTGCGACGTGGCTCTGAAGCAAGAATTATTCTTGAGGTTGTTTGTCCCCCGGTGTGTATCGCTGAAGGAGAGGGTGAAACTGGGGATGACATAATATCATTGAAACCCTACAGTGCAGGAGGCCATTCAGCCCATCGAGTCTGCACCGACCCTCTGAAAGAGCACACCACCTCAGCCCACTCCCCTGCCCTATCCCCGTAACCCCACCTAACCTGCACACCTTTGGACTGGGACTGCAAACGTGCAAACTCCACACAGACGGTCACCCAAGGCCGGAATAACGAACCCGGGTCCCTAGCGCTGTGAGGCGGCAGTGCTAACCACTGCGCCACCGTGCCGTCCCAATATGCACGATTAAAAAGAGGAAATTGTGGATTTAGTTGATGAACTGATCTGAACTTCCCACCTGTCAGCTCGCCCCTACAAAGGGGAAAGCCGCCTGTGGTCATCTGGGACTGTGGCGACTTTACTGTTCCGTGTCCCCTCTTGGGGGTGAGTCCAGAGCCAGGGGGCACTGTTTTAACATTCGGGATCACCCTTTCCGGGCAGTGACGATGAGAATTGTTTTGCTCTCCCGGAGCGTTGTGCACCTTTGGGACTGTCTTCCTGAGAAGGCGGTGGAGGTGGCGTGCTTGAGCACCTGTCAGGCGGAGGTAGATCGTTCCTGTTGGGCAAGGGAGGTAGTTGGGAATGTGGAACTCGTGACGCAAACAGATGAGGCAAGGTGGGATTGAATGGGCCGGCAGGGTCGAGGGGCCAAGCGGCCTACTCCTGCTTCTACTTTCTCTGTTTGTATTGTTTCTGGACCATAGGCACACTCTGGGTTACCCAGTCCAACAACGTAACCACTGTGCTCCCATCACACAGAATCAGACAGAGGCGATTCCATTTGTAACACTCCATTCCCAGAGCTGTGCTCTTCCTTTGTAACCTTCAGTGAAGTTGTTTTTCTCCAAATATGTATCGGCCTCATTCATTCTGCCACGTCATTGTTGAGCTTTGCTTTGACAGTGAATTATTTCCCCCCCACCCCCCCCCCCCCCCCCCACCTCCCCCTTTCCAGTCTCCCCACCCAACACCACCCCCACACTTTGCTTCAGGATTGTCGCACTCTACAATCAAAACAGGAAGTACTGGCTGGAGCTTCATACCAAACTTTGTTTGCTGAGCGCTTTCCAAAAAAGATGGGATCGAGTGTAATCGAAGCAAGATGCAGCAGGACCGGTGCCCAAGGCCGACGGGCCCAATCCTATTGAGGCCAGCCGTTGTGCCTGGTGGGCCTGTTGCGTTTCGAAACCATAGCTCTGTCTGCAAAAGAATGGATTTCCAATCTCACGACACCTCGAGCGCAAAGGAAAAACCCCCTCCCGCCCGCCCCACGTGAGTTGGATCTGTGGACGTTCCCCGAGAATCAGAATTGGGACTCGGCGGGGTGGGGGCTGGGAACTTGCAGCCAAGTCGCTCGTGGGGGACTTTCTGCAGCAGCTGGGGAGCAGAGGAGATCTCCGGGCGAGATTTGTGCTGCTGTTGTTGCTGCCGAGAGGTTTCTGCCTCACAGCAAAGCCTTTCTCCAGATTACACGCATCATTAAACTCTCAAGGAGGAATCTCTCTGCCCACAGCGGTGGAGGAATGTGGAATGAGCGACCACGAGGAGCACTTGGAGGAAATAGCACAAACGCACTTGAAAGGGAAGTCGGACACGCTCGCGAGGGGGAGGCTGGGGGAGAAGTGCTTGCTCAGCATGTAAAATATTGGGATGGGACATGCTTCCCTTGAAACAGAAGGCTCAGGGCTTTAATGATGGAAGGTTTTGATGGGGTGGATACAGAGGGAACGGGCGGCAGGGCAGCACAGCGTTTAGCCGAAGGAGGGGACTATATCGCGGGCCGCGTCCGGGAACGGCATCCGCCATAAAGCACGGCGCGGCGGCTGCAGGCAATTCTCCAGGCCATATCGGCAGCTCGAGCCAGGTGCGCTACGCTGCCTCCCTGCTAGCCCCCCAGGCGAATCGGTGGCCGATTTGCACCAGTTTTCCTGGTGTAAAACACCACCCTTTTCACGCCAGAATGGGGACATAGTCTCCAAATCGGAGAATGCAGCCCCACATCTACTGGCCCCCTTCCCTTTATCAACTCTACTGGTTACATCCTCGAAGAATTCCAGTAGATTTGTCAAGCATGATTTCCCCCTTTTGTAAATCCATGCTGACTCTGTCTGATCCTGCCACTGTTTTCTCAGTGCTCTGCTATTAAATCTTTGAGAATGGATTCTAGAATTTATCCCACTACCGACGACAGGCTGACTGGTCTATAATTCCCTGTTTTCTCTCCACCTCCCTTTTTAAATATTGGAGTTACATTAGCTACTCTCCAATCTGTAGGATGGTTCCTGAGTCTATGGAATCCTGGAAGATGACCACCAAAGCAGCCACTATTTCTAGAGTCACTTCCTGAAGTACTCCGTGATGTGGATGATCAGGCCCTGGGGATTTATCCACCTTCAAACCCATCAATTTCCCCAACACCATTTCTCTACTAATATTGATCTCTTTCAGCTCCTCCCCCTCACTAAATTCTGCGTTCCCCAACATTTCTGGTGTCTTATTTGAGTCCTCATAATATGAAGACAGAACCAAAGTATGCACTCAGTTGCTCAGCCATTTCTTTGTCCCCCATTTGTCTTCGCCAATCTTCAGTCGGTTTTTATGTTCTCTGCCAGCTTATGCTCGTACTCTATTTTCCCCACCTATTTTTTTGTAAATTTGGAGTACCCAATTCATTTTTTCCAAGAAAGGAGCAATTTAGCGTGGCCAATCCACCTACCCTGCACATCTTTGTGTTGTGGGGGTGAAACCCACGCAGACACGGGGAGAATGTTCAAACTCCACACGGACAGTGACCCAGAGCCGGGATTGAACCTGGGACCTCGGCGGAGTGAGACAGCAGTGCTAACCACTTATTTTCCCTTCTTAACCAATCCCTGGATCCTCCTTTGCTGAATTCTAAACTGCTCTCGGTCCTTAGACCTGTTGTTTTTCTCGGCCAATTTGAATGCTTCTTCCTTGGATCGAATACTATCTCTAATTTCCCCTGTGAGCCATGGATTGGCCACCTTCCCCGTTTTACTTTTGTGCCAGACAGGAATAAACGATTGTTGATGAAAACTTTGATCACATTACGGTGTATCGGCCACCGTCTTGTCATGAGCTTTGAGCTGGCTGTCAACATGTTGCATGTTGGGTAAATAATAATTGGGGATAGACTGTGCTGAAACAGCGAAGAAGAAATGATTTCTTGCTGAACTCGGCCCCTCCACCCCACTCCGCCATTCAGTGAGATCGTGCCTGATCCACTGATCCCTATAGTGCCGAAGGAGGCCATTCAGCCCATCGGGTCACGCTGACCCTCCGAGAGAGAACTCGACCTAGGCCCATTCCCCCGCCATATCCCTGTGACTTTGGACACTAGGGGGCAATGTAGCTTGACCTATCAACCTAACCTGCACACCATTGGACCATGGGAGGAAACCCACACGGACACGGGGAGAACGTGCAGACTCCGCACAGACAGTGACCTGAGGCCGGAATGAACCCAGGCCCCTGGCCCCGCGAGGCAGCAGCGTTGACCACTGGGCCGCCCATCCGATCATAATCTCAACGCCACACCCCTGTCTCCCCCGATAACCTTTCACCCCCTCGCTGATCAAAAATCTATCTGACTCCGCCTTAAGAATATTCGAAGATCCTGGGCGGGGGGGCGGAAAATCGCCGGGGGGGGGCGGTGTGAATCCCGCCCCTGCCGGTTTCTCTGGCGTCGAGGATTTGGCGGGGGCGGGAATCGCGCCGCGCTGGTTGGCGGTCGCTGGCAGCGGCCCCCCTCCCGGCAATTCTCCGGCCCGCGATGGGCCGAGTGGCCGCCTGTTTTTTTTGCCAGTCCCGCCGGTGTAAATTAGAGCAGGTCCTTACCGGCGGTACCTGGCGGCGCGGGCGGCCTCCGGGGTCCTCGGGGGGCGCGGGGGGATCTGGCCCCCCGATCCGCGGGCGGGCCTGTGCCGTGGGGGCACTCTATTCCTCCGCGCCGGCTGCTATTCCTCCGCGATGGCTGGCGCGGAGATGAACCCCTGCGCATGCGCTGGGATGACGCCCGCACACGTTGGCGCTCCCGTGCATGCGCCAACTCGCGCCGGCCGGCGGAGGCCCTTGGGCGCCGGTTGGCGTGGCGCCAAGCCCCCTCCCCGCCGGCCGGCGCGGCGCGAGCCACTCCGGGGCCGGCCTAGCCCCTGAAGGCGTGGAGGATTCCGCACCTTTGGGGCGGCCCGACGCCGGGGTGATTCACGCCACTCCTCGGCGCTGGGTCCCCCCGCCCCGCCAGGTAGGGGAGAATCCCGCCCTCTATGTCCACTGCCTTTTGAGGAAGAGAGTTCCAAAAACCCAAGACCCTCAGAGAGGAAAGAATTCCCCTCATCTCTGTCTTAAATTAGTGACCCCTTATTTTGAAACTGTGGCGCCTAGTTTCTCCCACAAGTGGTAACACCCTCGCCACAAAGGTAGACTGGATAGTTGGTTGCACAGCATGACGCAGTTAGGAACCCTCAAACAAAGACCACTGGGACACTTGACATTTGTTAGCCTCGACAAACGACACAGAAAAACCGGCCCAGACTGGCCCCGAACAGTTTTGAACCCAGCATTTACAGGGAGATAGCTGTCAGTCATTGGAATGCCCAGTAAGTTGAGACAGGGGATCTACATCACGAGTCACTTATTGTGACAGCAGATAACGAGGAGTCGACCATTGGAAGGCCATGGTACGCAACAAAACGGGCCAGTTGGTCAAAGCTACTTGACACCCATTGTCAGAGATTGTGAGTCTGCGTGACCAAGTGGGTCATCGAGGCGGCACGGTAGCACAGTGGTTAGCACTGTCGCTTCACAGCTCCAGGGACCTGGGTTCGATCCCCGGCTTGGGTCGCTGCCTGTGCGGAGACTGCACGCTCTCCCAGTGTCTGCGTGGGTTTCCTCCGGGCGCTCCGGTTTCCTCCCACAAGTCCCGAAAGACGTACTGTTCGGTAATTTGGACATTCTGAATTCTACCTCTGTGTACCCCAACAGGCGCCAGAGTGTGGCGACCAGGGGCTTTTCACAGTAACTTCATTGCAGTGTTAATGTAAGCCGGCTTGGGACAATAATAAGCACACACCTTCAGTCACAAAAGAACAGGGACTCAATGTATAAAAGGCAACAGAAGAACTCATGGACAGAGTGCTGATTTAGATTATCCTCGAGGTCTCGAAACATGAACTCTGTTTCTCTCTCTCCACAATGCTGCCAGACCGTCTGTGTTTATCCAGCATTTTCTGTTTTTATTACTGGATTGATTAGGACCGGGTCTCTCGGCGTTCGATTGAATGGACGATCGAAAACATTTCCCCAGTCTCCGGCAACACACCCGCCATGCCAGTAACCTGAAATTCGGCAAGAGTTCTTTATCCTTCCGCATTGAACACAAATGTTGACGTTCGACATCTTCATGGCTGGTGTGCTGCAGGAATTTCAGATGCATTGGTCTCCCATTCCCCTGAGATTGAGGGGGCCAATTTCCCAACCAATCCACAATTGGGGAATTTCCACCCCCCCCCCCCAAGACTGAGGGCAATCCCTCCGCCAAATCATTCTCACCCGCCCACCAAGCGTCGAACCCTCTGACGTCCCTCAGCTCACAACAATGCTTCCCCAAATTCCAATCGCAACAACACCATTCCCGAATGATTCCCACTCTTCCCGAGCCGGGTGCGGAGCCCCTCAACTGGACTCTGCGGTGGGGGTGGGGGTGGCCTTCACCCAGGTTGTGACAGTTTAAAAAGTCTGAGATACATCTGCAAATGAAACGGAAGAGGGAGAGCGCGGCACTTACGTCGTCATCCAAGGGCGGTGGTGGGGGCTCTTTGATAATCTGAAACAAGACACAAGGGGAGAGAGAGAGAGGGATAACAGAAATTACAAACACGCTGGAATGGCTGCACAGTACAAGACATTGTGTGAAGACTGGGTGTGATGTAATGCCAAGTAACTTGGGCCCCTGCTGTGCAGTGCAGGAACATAATCACGAGAATGTTTCGCACTTTCTTTCAAAGGGTCTGTCCAAATTTATGGGGCATCGCTGGTGCTGACCGATGTGTTGAATTATGCCAGCCTTTGAACATTGTGTCGTTGGGACTGAAAGGTTGGGCCCCTTGCCAGCCAGGCTTGCCACCTTCCATGTGTGCACTTTCCTGGGTGTTTACCGGCACTGAGAAAGACTGCCGCACGGAGATCTCTCACTCCACCACGGGGACTGCAGCGGGTTCAGGAGGGCGGCTCATCACCACCTTCCCAAGGGGCAATAAATGCCGACCCAGCCAGCAACATGCACACCCCACGAAAACAATACTAAATAATCCAGGCTGATTGAGAGGAGTGAATCATTTCAGAGTTATACTTTTGTGCATTTCTGTGTGCCAGTAATCATAAAATCATCTCTCTAATCTGCCTTTTGGCCTCAACTACTTTCTGTGGCAGCGAATTCCACAGATTCGCCGCTCTCTGGGTGAAGACATTTCTCCTCACCTCAGTCCCCCCCCCCCGTATCCTCCGACTGTGGCGCCTGGTTCTGGACACCCCCACCATCGGGAACATTCTTTCTGAATCTATCCTCTCCAATCCTGTTAGAATTTTAGAGGTTTCTATGAGATCCCCTCTCAATCTTCTAAACCCCAATGAATATAATCCTCACCGACTTAATCTCTCCTCATGTGACAGTCCCGCCATCCCAGGAATCAGCCTGGTAAACCTTCGCTGCGCTCCCTCCACAGCAAGAACATCCTTCCTCAGAGAAGGAGACCAAACCTGCCCACAATGTTCCAGGTGTGGCCTCACCAAGGCCCTACACAATTGCAGTAAAACATCTCTATTCCTGTACTCAGGTCCTCTCGCTATGGAGCCCAGCGTACCATTTATCTTCTTTACTGCTGTATCTGCACGCTTACGTTCAGCGACTGATGCCCGTGGATACCAAGGTTGTTAAGTAATGGGTTAAGAGACATTGCAATTCGTTGTCTCATTTATGTTAAGTATCCATTAATTGACACTGATATGTA
Source organism: Scyliorhinus torazame (assembly GCF_047496885.1). Classification (NCBI taxonomy): domain Eukaryota; kingdom Metazoa; phylum Chordata; class Chondrichthyes; order Carcharhiniformes; family Scyliorhinidae; genus Scyliorhinus; species Scyliorhinus torazame. Next base: position 48,876 of record NW_027309037.1, read on the forward strand.
AAGGGGCTTCAGATGGCCTCTGTCAGGTGATGTATAGTGAGAGTTTTGTGCAAAGGCTGTTGGAAGGAAAGAAATGTGTGTTTGTGAAAAAGGAACAGAACTTTAGACTCTTCATATCACAGCATTTAGATTGTTTGGAGACTTGGGCGGAGAAATGGCAGATGGAGTTTAATCCGGACAAATGTGAGGTAATGCATTTTGTAAGGTCTAATGCAGGTAGGGAATATACAGTGAATGGTAGAACCCTCAAGAGCATTGAAAGTCAGTGAGATCTAGGTGTACAGGTCCAGAGGTCATTGAAAGGGGCAACACAAGTGGAGAAGGCATACGGCATGCTTGCCTTCATTGGCCGGGGCATTGAGGATAAGAATTGGCAAGTCATGTTGCAGCTGTATAGAACCTTAGTTAGGCACCCTTGGAGTATAGTGTTCAATTCTGGTCGCCACACTACCAGAAGGATGTGGAGGCTTTAGAGAGGGTGCAGAAGAGATTTACCAGAATGTTGCCTGGTATGGAGGGCATTAGCTATGAAGAGCGGTTGAATAAACTCGGTTTGTTCTCACTGAAACGACGGAGGTTGAGGGGCGACCTGATAGAGGTCTACAAAATTATGAGGGGCATAGACAGAGTGGATAGTCAGAGGCTTTTCCCCAGGGTAGAGAGGTCAATTACTAGGGGGCATAGGTTTAAGGTGCGAGGGGCAAGTTTAGAATAGATGTACGAGGCAAGTTTTTTACACAGAGGGTAGTGGTGCCTGGAACTCGCTACCGGAGGAGGTGGTGGAAGCAGGGACGATAGTGACGTTTAAGGGGCATCTTGACAAATACATGAATAGGATGGGAATAGAGGGATACAGACTAGGAAGCGTAGAAGATTGTAGTTTAGTCGGGCAGCATGGTTGGCACGGGCTTGGAGGGCCGAAGGGCCTGTTCCTGTGCTGTACTTTTCTTTGTTCTTTGTTTGTTCTAGCAACTAAAATGTCTAACAAAGGTCTCGCTGAGTATCCACCTCTCTCAATTTACACCCATTGGAATAATAATCTACCTTCCTATTTTTGCTACCGAAGTGGATAACCTCACATTTATCCACATTATACTGCATCTGCCATGCATGTGCCCACTCACTCAGCCTGTCCAAATCCCACTGAAGCATCTCTGCATCCTCCTCACAGCTCACCCTCCCACCCAACTTTGTATCATCTGCGAATTTAGAGATAATACATTTAGTTCCCTCATCCAAATCATTAATATATAATGAGAACAGTTGGGATCCTAGCACAGATCCCTGCGGTACCCCACTATTCACTGCCTGCCAAATGGAAAAAGACCCATTTATTCAAACTCTTTGCTTCCTAACTGCTAACCAGCTTTCGACCCCTCTCAAAACATCACCCGTAATCCCTTGTGCTTTAAAGTTACATAATCATCTGCCATGTGAGACCTTGTCGAAAGCCTTCTGAAAGTCTAAACAAATAAGGTTCTCCCTCGTCTACTAGTTACATCTTCAAAGAATTCCGGTAGATTCATCAAGCATGGTTTTCCTTTTGTAAATCCATGCTGAATTTGTCTGATTACACCCCTGCTTTCCAAATGCTGTGCTATGAAATCCTTGATAATGGACTCTTGCAACTTCCCCACTACCGACGTTATGATCACTGGTCTATACTTCCCTTTAATCTCTCCACCTCCCTTTTTGAACAGCGGGGTTTATATTAACTAACCTCCAATCTGTAGGAACCATTGAAATGAAATGAAAAATGAAATGAAAATGATGATTGTCACGAGTAGGCTTCAATGAAGTTACTGTGAAAAGCCCCTAGTCGCCACATTCCGGCGCCTGTTCGGGGAGGCTGGTATGGGAATCGAACCGTGCTGCTGGCCTGCCTGGGTCGGCTTTAAAAGCCAGCGATTTAGCCCAGTGTGCTAAACCAGCCCCATTCCAGAATCCCTTATTTTCCAAAATTCTTTGGATGTTCAAAACCATCCAGGGTTGTGTCAGGGTCAATAAGGGGAACATAATTCCAAAGGCAGACCGTCCAATAACCCGAGGAGACAGATTTAAGGGAATTGGGAGCCTGGACAACAAGGGCGCTTTTCTCTCCACAGGACCAGCTATGATTTTGAAAGCACTACCCAAAAGGAAAATACTGTAACTTTCAAAAAGCAATTGGATATATATACTTGAAGCCCTGAGGACAGAATGGTGGGTGGAACTAATTGGTTCTTTGAAGGGGACAGCACAGATCCAGTGGCCCGAATGGTCTCCATGCGTGCTTCATATGTTTTTTGTTCTTTGAATGTAGAACTCCAGCCTATTTTGACTCTACACATCTCAGCTCGCGGTGATGTATCCCTCAGGGGTGCTGCATAGGATAAGAGTATCGTTGGCTTGGTCATCATTTATCATCCGGCCCCAATTGCCCCTCGAGAAGGTGGTGGTGAGCCACCTCCTTGAACCGCTGCAGTCCCAGTGATGTAGGTACACCCACGCTGCTGTTGGGGAGTTCCAGGATTTTGACCCAGCGACAGTGAAGGAATGGTGATATATTCCCGCGTGGCTTGGAGGGGAAGATGCAGGTGCTGGGGTTCCCCGTGTGTCTGCTGCCCTTGTCCTTCTCGGCGGTCAGCTCCGACAATTAATTGGTGTCTCATCAATGATGGGAAAACTGTGGCTGGTGTAATGAGATTGCAAAGCTCTGGATTGATCCCAGGACTTACCACAGTGCAGCACAGAGGCCAGAACCACCAGAGGAGAACCAGTGCCAGGAGCAGGAACAGGATCAGGAGTGCGATAGCCAGAATTGTCCCGTCAGACTGCAACGGAAACAGAACCGGAGAGCTCGATTAATAAATCCTGACCAGACACTGAGGACATGCCCTTGTTAACCCAACCTGCCCGTGGTGTAATCAAATGCTGAAATGTTGTCACAAATATTTCCCACCTGTGACAGGACAGTTAAAAAAAAAATTGCTTGTCAATTTAGTGAGTCTTCTGATAAACAGGTGACTAGAGATGTGGTCACCATAAAACTGCCAAGAGAGATAATTTGGTGGGAGGGAGGAAAGAAGCAGCTGATTACCATGAAGGTGTCTCTGCTTTTGAGCTGTGTGTCGCATCCACCCATTTAAAACAATTGCAGCATACTGCTATGCAGAGGGACCTGGGTGTCCTTGTGCATGAATCGCTAAAAGTTGGTTTGCAGGTGCAGCAGGTAATTGGGAAGGCAAATGGAATTTTGTCCTTTGCTAAAGGGATAGAGTTTAAAAACAGGGAGGGTATGTTGGAGCTATATAGCGTGCTGGTGAGGCCACACCTGGAACACTGTGTACAGTTTTGGTCTCCTTACGTAAGAAAGGATGTATTGGCGCTGGAGGGGATGCAGAGGAAATTCACTCGGTTGATTCTGGAGTTGAGAGGATTATCTTATGAGGAGAGACTGAGTAGACTGGGACTATACTCATTGGAATTTAGAAGAATGAGGGGGGGGGAATCTGGCAGAGATACATAAAAGTTTTGAAGGGAATAGGTTAGATAGAAGCAGGGAGGTTGTTTTCACTTACAGGTGAAACTAGAACTGGGGGGCATAGCCTCAAACATAGGGGGAGCAGATTTAGGACTGAGTTGAGGAGGAACTTCTTCACCCAAAGGGTTGTGAGTCTGTGGAATTCCCTGCGCAGTGACACGGTTGAGGCTACCTGGTTGAATGTTTTTAAGGCAAAGATAGACAGATTTTTGAGCAGTAAAGGAATTGTTGAGCGGGCGAGTAAGTGGAGCTGAGTCCACAAAAAGGTCAGCCATGATCTCATTGAATGGCGGAGCAGGCTCGAGGGGCCAGATGGCCCACTCCTGCTCCGAGCTCTTATGTTCTTCTTTCTGTTTATTTCTGTTGTTGGGGACCACGTCATTGTGGGTGCAGAGGTGCATACGTTTTCGGGTTTGGTTAAAGATTGCTGATCTATCGGGTCCACTTGTATCTGACAGCCCCACACAGGTTGGTGTCAGGCACCTGAGTTTTCACTGACTGTTTGTGTGGCCAGCCTCTCGTTTGTTTGTTTCATCTCCGCACTCTCTCTCTGGATTCCTCTTGTCTTTTTATTTTCCTGTACTTACCTGCCTGGAAAAACTGTGATAGGCTGACGGTCTCTCTCTGGGTTGCGGCCACAGGGGTCACTAACTTCAGCATTGCCCGTGTCTGCTTGCGGACAACCTTTTCCAACGTTCTGGGTCGCAACCTCATTTATTTGTGGCCCTTCTTCGGCCCAAATGACATTTTTCTCTTTATTGTTTTAATGAGTTGTCAGAGAGGTGATTTGTGCTCAGGAGGAGCCCATTCGGCTGGGCGTTCCTGTACTGGCTCTGGAGCACAGCTACCTAGTTAATCCCAATTTCCTTCAGCTCCGACTGGGCCACAAAAGGGAATTGGATGAATCCTCAGAGGAGATTTTTTTAAAGTCCAAGAATGCGGGGAGAGTGGGAGTAACTGGATTACTCTTTCAACGAGATCTGATGCGGCAAAACAGCCTCCTTCTGTGACGTATATTGTGTGATTCCATAAAGATGCAATGGCAATGAAAGTTGCCTTCACCCAATGTCTGCTCATACAAGCTTTTTTTTTAACCTTCAGGGACTGTACCAGGGGAGCAGCTTTGGGAATAGGAGCTTAGTTCCGCCCAGTCATGGGTGCACCTCCCCTTGGTTCCCCGCCAAGTCTCGAGCCACCCTGGAAATACAGTGGCCATTCCTTCACTGTCGCTGGGTCAAAATGCTGCAGCTCCCTCCCTAACAGCACGGTGGATGTACCTGCACCGCACAGACTGCAGCGGGTCCAAGAAAGCAGCTGGCCACCACCTTCTCAGGAGACAACTAGGGGTGGGCCGGGCCAGCGACGCCCCCATCCCCTGTCAATTGTCATTATTTATTTTAAAGCCCCCAATTGAAACTCCGGAGGCTGGTCTGGACGGGGTGAGGGCACACGTGGCTGATCCAGGGCTCCAGCTTTTCCAGCGCACAAAAAAGAAATTTGGATGGGAAGGAAAGGGGTTCAAGTCTTGAGTTGGAAAGCTGCGCAGTGACATCCTTGTGGTTTCTGTGGGGGTCTGAAGAATGATTTGTTGGCAGACTTCGAGGCAGGAAGTTTGCACATGCATGTCGAGGTTGAAACATTTGGGCTGACAGACCGTGGTCAAATGAAAGGACCGGCATCGTCCCTGCCGGTTGAAAAAGCCACCGAAGGAACCTTTTCTCTTGAATTCCATGATTCTGGTCTTCCAGAACCACGGCAAAACAGATCGGAAAAGATCAGAGCCTGTGGCAGGGCTCCAGGGCTTGTGTTGCAAAGCAGTATCGCTGGCCAAGTGTTGTGGGGGTAACCTAAGGTCTGCGGCAAAGCGAGTGAAGAGACTGCAGATCTTTCAGAATGAAAACTTTCCTCCTTTTGTGTTGGTCAACGAGTTTGGTCTTTGTCCTTGCTGCTCCGGCTTCTTGGGAAAGGGATAGCCGCTACCAAGAGGAACTTTTCAATAATACAGGGAGGGTTTTTTTTTTCTCATCTCTGTGGGGATATTGGCAGAAGTTATCATCGGGTTACTGTCCAGCCGCCAACTTTCGAAACGGAAGTGGGAATAACTCACAGCATCAGAGAGTTTGAGAGTTTCATAATCACCATGTTGTTAAAGCGAAAGACAAAACAGTTACGCGGGAGCCAGCGGCAGTAAGTGGGCCTGGAGGACTGGTGGTCGGGCACAATGGGAACCTGGACATGTGTCGCCCTCACCCCAACCCACCCACCCCTGCCCCCCTCAAAACCGGCGGTGAGCGACCACCCCACCCAATACAGGCGGAAGACGTGTGAGAAAAATCAAATGAGGTGAGTTGTTGACTCTCATCCCATTCCCATATGCCGGGGGGTGAGCAGGATCATTTTGAGACCTCTGGGAATGGTGGTCACCAACTACCTTTATGCGAGTGGTCCCAGTCCCAGGTGAGAGTCCCGTGCTCAGGGTTTACAAGCCGTTGGCCAGCAGTGGAACCAGCTAAGTTTCAGTGGCAATGGCAGAAGAGTTAGAAACTTGTGGGGGCTATAGATGCTCACAGTCGGAGGATCCTGGGTGGTTCCATTCAGCACACTTGAGGGAAGGCAACACCGCACCCGTCCATCTTCAATTCAAGTCATAGTGCTCACTGTAGTTGGAAATGGGATGCTCTTGTGAAGAGGAAAGAGCACAGAACTTGTGAAGAGGAAAAAGCACAGAAACTTGTGAAGAGGAAAAAGCACAGAACTTGTGAAGAGGAAAGAGCACAGAACTATGAGGCATGGAGTAATCAGCAGAGGACCTGCCCTTGAGTAAATAACCACCATTACCATTCCCATCACTGAATCCCCCACTCCCAACAACCTGGGGGTTACCATCACCAGAAACTGAACTGGACTAGCCCATATAAATGCTGTGGCTGCCAGGGCTGGGAATCCTGCAGCGAGTAACTCACTTCCTGGACCCCCCACCAAAGCCTGTCTACAAGGCACAAGTCAGGAGTGTGATGGAATACTGTCCACTTGCCTGGATGAGTGCAGCTCCAACAACACTCAAGAAGCTCAACACCATCCAGGACAAAGCAGCCCCGCTGATTGCTCCCCCTTCCACAAACGTTCACGCCCTCCCCCACCGACGCACAGTGACAGCCGTGTGTCCCATCTACAAGACGCACTGCAGGAA
>NW_027309038.1:5000-12500 GCF_047496885.1 Scyliorhinus torazame
GTGGTTTATGACTTGTCCAACTGGTTTATGACTTGTCCAGAGAGGAAACTGGTTTATGACTTGTCCAAAGAGGAAAGTGGTTTATGACTTGTCCAACTGGTTTATGACTTGTCCAGAGAGGAAACTGGTTTATGACTTGTCCAAAGAGGAAAGTGGTTTATGACTTGTCCAGAGAAGAAAGTGGTTTATGACTTGTCCAGAGAGGAGAGTGGTTTATGACTTGTCCAACTGGTTTATGACTTGGCCAGAGAGGAAACTGGTTTATGACTTGTCCAGAGTGGAAAGTGGTTTATGACTTGTCCAACTGGTTTATGACTTGTCCGGAGAGGAAACTGGTTTATGACTTGTCCAAAGAGGAAAGTGGTTTATGACTTGTCCAACTGGTTTATGACTTGTCCAGAGTGGAAACTGGTTTATGACTTGTCCAACTGGTTTATGACTTGTCCAGAGAGGAAACTGGTTTATGACTTGTCCAAAGAGGAAAGTGGTTTATGACTTGTCCAACTGGTTTATGACTTGTCCAGAGAGGAAACTGGTTTATGACTTGTCCAGAGTGGAAAGTGGTTTATGACTTGTCCAACTGGTTTATGACTTGTCCAGAGAGGAAACTGGTTTATGACTTGTCCAAAGAGGAAAGTGGTTTATGACTTGTCCAACTGGTTTATGACTTGTCCAGAGAGGAAACTGGTTTATGACTTGTCCAAAGAGGAAAGTGGTTTATGACTTGTCCAGAGAAGAAAGTGGTTTATGACTTGTCCAGAGAGGAGAGTGGTTTATGACTTGTCCAACTGGTTTATGACTTGTCCAGAGAGGAAACTGGTTTATGACTTGTCCAGAGTGGAAAGTGGTTTATGACTTGTCCAACTGGTTTATGACTTGTCCAGAGAGGAAACTGGTTTATGACTTGTCCAAAGAGGAAAGTGGTTTATGACTTGTCCAACTGGTTTATGACTTGTCCAGAGTGGAAAGTGGTTTATGACTTGTCCAACTGGTTTATGACTTGTCCAGAGAGGAAACTGGTTTATGACTTGTCCAAAGAGGAAAGTGGTTTATGACTTGTCCAGAGAAGAAAGTGGTTTATGACTTGTCCAGAGAGGAGAGTGGTTTATGACTTGTCCAACTGGTTTATGACTTGGCCAGAGAGGAAACTGGTTTATGACTTGTCCAGAGTGGAAAGTGGTTTATGACTTGTCCAACTGGTTTATGACTTGTCCGGAGAGGAAACTGGTTTATGACTTGTCCAAAGAGGAAAGTGGTTTATGACTTGTCCAACTGGTTTATGACTTGTCCAGAGTGGAAACTGGTTTATGACTTGTCCAACTGGTTTATGACTTGTCCAGAGAGGAAACTGGTTTATGACTTGTCCAAAGAGGAAAGTGGTTTATGACTTGTCCAACTGGTTTATGACTTGTCCAGAGAGGAAACTGGTTTATGACTTGTCCAGAGTGGAAAGTGGTTTATGACTTGTCCAGAGAGGAAACTGGTTTATGACTTGTCCAAAGAGGAAAGTGGTTTATGACTTGTCCAACTGGTTTATGACTTGTCCAGAGAGGAAACTGGTTTATGACTTGTCCAGAGTGGAAAGTGGTTTATGACTTGCCCAATATTGTTTTGGTTAATGAGTTGTCACTTCAACTTGCGGCTGCGGTTTTGCTTGAATAACTGTTGCCGGGCTTAATACACGTCCCAGCGGGCGAATTTGAAGGGGGTGCCCGGGCTTGGGGTCACGTTGGTGGGGTGGTGGAGGGTCTGTGTGCCCTTCGGTCCTGGTCCCGTTGGGAAGGAGGTTGGCGTGCTGCCGAGTGTGCTTCCCCGGACGGGAGGAGCGGTTCAAATCGTGTGCCTTCGGCGGTGGCGGGGAGAGAGCGCAGCTGGGGCGGGTGCGGTGTGGAGACGGAGTCCCTTCTTCCCCGAGGGGGCTAGGGCACTGCCGGTGCGGGTGCAGGCTTACGGCCCGGTGCCTTTTGGTGTTGGGGGTTGCGGTTGGGGTTCGGTTTAGGGTTAGGCGATAGGGTTAGGGATAGGGTTAGGGTTAGGGATAGGGTTAGGCGATAGGGTTAGGGATAGGGTTAGGGTTAGGGTTAGGGATAGGGTTAGGGTTAGGGTTAGGGATAGGGTTAGGGTTAGGGTTAGGGATAGGGTTAGGGTTAGGGATAGGGTTAGGGTTAGGCGATAGGGTTAGGGTTAGGGATAGGGTTAGGGTTAGGCGATAGGGTTAGGGTTAGGGATAGGGTTAGGGTTAGGCGATAGGGTTAGGGTTAGGGATAGGGTTAGGGTTAGGGATAGGGTTAGGGTTAGGGTTAGGGATAGGGTTAGGGTTAGGGATAGGGTTAGGCGATAGGGTTAGGGTTAGGGTTAGGGTTAGGGTTAGGGATAGGGTTAGGGTTAGGGATAGGGTTAGGGTTAGGCGATGGGGTTAGAGCTAGGGTTAGGGTTAGGGTTAGGGATAGGTTTAGGGTTAGGGGATAGGGTTAGGGTTAGGGATAGGGTTAGGGTTAGGGTTAGGGTTAGGCGATAGGGTTAGGGATAGGGTTAGGGTTAGGCGATAGGGTTAGGGATAGGGTTAGGGTTAGGGTTAGGGATAGGGTTAGGGTTAGGGTTAGGGTTAGGGATAGGGTTAGGGTTAGCGTTAGGGATAGGGTTAGGGTTAGGGATAGGGTTAGGGTTAGGGATAGGGTTAGGGTTAGGGATAGGGTTAGGGATAGGGTTAGGGTTAGGCGATGGGGTTAGAGTTAGGGATAGGGTTAGGGTTAGGGTTAGGGATAGGGTTAGGGTTAGGCGATAGGGTTAGGGATACGGTTAGGGGTAGGGATAGGGAGTATCTGGGACGGGCAGAGACTCCTCGGCGGTCCCCCCGGTCCCTGGCGGGCAGACGGACCTCCTGGGCCGGAGGCAGCCTCCGCCGGCGTTACACCCTGTCCCTGGCGGGCAGAGGGACCTCCTGGGCCGGGTGCAGCCTCCGCCGGCGGACCCCCCGGTCCCTGGCGGGCAGAGGGAGCTCCTGGGCCGGGTGCAGCCTCCGGCGGCGGTCCCCCCGGTCCCTGGCGGGCAGAGGGAGCTCCTGGGCCCGGTGCCGCCTCCGCCGGCGGTCCCCCCGGTCCCTGGCGGGCAGAGGGACCTCCTGGGCCGGGTGCAGCCTCCGCCGGAGGACCCCCCGGTCCCTGGCGGGCAGAGGGAGCTACTGGGCCGGGTGCAGCCTCCGGCGGCGGTCCCCCCGGTCACTGGCGGGCAGAGGGAGCTCCTGGGCCCGGTGCAGCCTCCGCCGGCGGTCCCCCCGGTCCCTGGCGGGCAGAGGGAGCTCCTGGGCCGGGTGCAGCCTCCGGCGGCGGTCCCCCCGGCCCCTGGCGGGCAGAGGGAGCTCCTGGGCCCGGTGCAGCCTCCGGCGGCGGTCCCCCCGGCCCCTGGCGGGCAGAGGGAGCTCCTGGGCCCGGTGCAGCCTCCGCCGGCGGTCCGCCCGGTCCCTGGCGGGCAGAGGGACCTCCTGGGCCGGGTGCAGCCTCCGCCGGCGGTCCCCCCGGTCCCTGGCGGGCAGAGGGAGCTCCTGGGCCGGGTGCAGCCTCCGGCGGCGGTCCCCCCGGTCCCTGGCGGGCAGAGGGAGCTCGTGGGCCCGGTGCAGCCTCCGCCGGCGGTCCCCCCGGTCCCTGGCGGGCAGAGTGACCTCCTGGGCCGGGTTCAGCCTCCGCCGGCGGTCCCCCCGGTTCCTGGCGGGCAGAGGGAGCTCCTGGGCCGGGCTCAGCCTCCGCCGGCGGTCCCCCCGGTCCCTGGCGGGCAGAGTGACCTGCTGGGCCCGGTGCAGCCTCCGCCGGCGGTCCCCCCGGTTCCTGGCGGGCAGAGGGAGCTCCTGGGCCCGGTGCAGACTCCCCCGGCGGTGCACCGGTCCCCGGCGGGCAGAGGGCGCTCGTGTACCGGGTGCAGCGTCCGCCGGCGGTGCACCGGTCCCTGGCGGGCTCAGAGAGCGCCTCGGCCGGGGATCGTCTCGTCCCAACGTCCGCCTGGTCCGTGGCCCGCAGGGGGCGCTGTCGGGCGGGGTACGGCCACGGCCCGACGTGCCTCCGGTGGGCTGCGGTCAGTGTGTGCCGCCGTTGGCCGGCTGCGGGGCTTGGTGCTGTTCCAGCCGTGCGTTAGGTGGGCGAACGGCAGGGGGCGCCCCTTGGGCGGGTGGCGGGCCCCGCGCGGGCCAGCCGTGGGGGGGTCACGGTCCGCCGCCGGGGCGTCCAAAGGGCGGCGAGAGGCCGTCCGCCGGTGCTGACAAGTCATAAACCAGCGGCGGTGACAAGTCATAAACCAGCGGCGGTGACAAGTCATAAACCAGCGGCGGTGACAAGTCATAAACCAGGACAAGGTTGTTGACGGCGCCGGGCGGCGGCGAAGCGGCTCACCCCGGGGCAGGGTGGCGATTCGAGGAGGGGCGCCCACCCGGCCGCCAAGGCCGCCGCCGGCGGGGGCCGGGGGCGCCGTTTTGAAAAAGAACCGTAGGCCGGATGGGGTCCGATCCACCCACCTTATGCCGACGCCGAGACCTCATTCCCGGCATGACTACCGGTGGTCCGTCCCGCTGGTCTGCCACTTGCGTTTGGCGTCACGAGGGGTTGGCGGGGTACCTGCAGATTGGTAGGAGGTGGAAAATCGAGAAATGGACTTTGGTCGGAAAGGTCCCCTCGAGCCTCCAGGTCTGCGGAGACCGACCCGGGCTGCCGCCCCGCCGGCCGCTCGGCCCGATCGGGCGCGAATTTCTTCCGATTTTCGCCCTTTTTTCGGGTTTTCGGCCGGCGCTCCAAACGGCGGCCCGACGCCCCGCCGAGGCCGGGCACGGCTCCCCGGAGCGCGAGGGACCGGATCAGACCTCGTCGGCACTGGCATGGCCACCGCAACGCTCGGACTTAGCCTGGGGAGGCTGGTCGAGGCGGTGGCAAGTCATGAACCAGTGGAGTCTGGCGGAGACTGTGGCAAGTCATAAACCAGTCGGACTTAGCCTGTGGAGGCTGGTCCAGGCAGCGGCAAGTCATAAACCAGTCGGACTTAGCCTGTGGAGGCAGGTCCAGGCAGTGGCAAGTCATAAACCAGTCGGACTCAGCCTGTGGAGGCAGGGCCAGGCAGTGGCAAGTCATGAACCAGTGGCAAATCATAAACCAGTCGGACTTAGCCTGTGGAGGCAGGGCCAGGCAGTGGCAAGTCATAAACCAGTCGGACTTAGCCTCTGGCGACTTCCAGGAGGTCTATGAGGTCCTGTGCCGCCGCTTTACCGGGGCCAAGGTTGCAGGAGAGCGGAACGGAGGAGTGGATTGGTCCCGCCGATGGGGCACGTGCATATATGAAAAGTGCACCCTACCGTTAGTTAATCACTTGCCCTCGGAAGTGTATGAGGTCGTGTCCAGCCGTGGTACCGGGGACACAGTGGGGGTGTTCCCGCTAAAGGGAGCGGATTGGTCCCGCCGAGCTGCCACTTGCATTTGTGGTCGAGTGTCTCGGACAGCTGGTTAACCACTTGCCCTCGGTAGTGCCGATGAGGTTTTGAAAAAGCCGATCTGCGGGGACTTGGAGCGCCTTCCTCGGATGGACTACCGGGCGCCCTCCCGCCGATTTGCCATTTGCGTTTGGCGTCCCGAGGGGTTGGCGGGGTACCTGCAGATTGGTAGGAGGTGGAAAATCGAGAAATGGACTTTGGTCGGAAAGGTCCCCTCGAGCCTCCAGGTCTGCGGAGACCGACCCGGGCTGCCGCCCCGCCGGCCGCTCGGCCCGATCGGGCGCGAATTCTTTCCGATTTTCGCCCTTTTTTCGGGTTTTCGGCCGGCGCTCCAAACGGCGGCCCGACGCCCCGCCGAGGCCGGGCACGGCTCCCCGCCGCGCAAGGGGCCGTGTTTGCCTTGGTCTGCCTTGGAATTGTCACCAAACGCCCGCGCTTCGCCTGGGGAGGCTGGCCGAGTCGGTGGCAAGTCATGAACCAGTGGAGGCTGGTGGAGACAGTGGCAAATCATAAACCAGTCGGACTTAGCCTGTGGAGGCTGGTGGAGACAGTGGCAAGTCATGAACCAGTGGCAAATCATAAACCAGTCGGACTCAGCCTGTGGAGGCAGGGCCAGGCAGTGGCAAGTCATGAACCAGTGGCAAATCATAAACCAGTCGGACTCAGCCTGTGGAGGCAGGTCCAGGCAGTGGCAAGTCATGAACCAGTGGCAAATCATAAACCAGTCGGACTCAGCCTGTGGAGGCAGGGCCAGGCAGTGGCAAGTCATGAACCAGTGGCAAATCATAAACCAGTCGGACTCAGCCTGTGGAGGCAGGTCCAGGCAGTGGCAAGTCATGAACCAGTGGGAAATCATAAACCAGTCGGACTCAGCCTGTGGAGGCAGGTCCAGGCAGTGGCAAGTCATGAACCAGTGGGAAATCATAAACCAGTCGGACTCAGCCTGTGGAGGCAGGGCCAGGCAGTGGCAAGTCATGAACCAGTGGAGACAGTGGCAAGTCATAAACCAGTCGGACTTAAGCCTGTGGAGGCAGGTCCAGGCAGTGGCAAGTCATGAACCAGTGGCAAATCATAAACCAGTCGGACTCAGCCTGTGGAGGCAGGTCCAGGCAGTGGCAAGTCATGAACCAGTGGCAAATCATAAACCAGTCGGACTCAGCCTGTGGAGGCAGGGCCAGGCAGTGGCAAGTCATGAACCAGTGGCAAATCATAAACCAGTCGGACTCAGCCTGTGGAGGCAGGTCCAGGCAGTGGCAAGTCATGAACCAGTGGGAAATCATAAACCAGTCGGACTCAGCCTGTGGAGGCAGGTCCAGGCAGTGGCAAGTCATGAACCAGTGGCAAATCATAAACCAGTCGGACTCAGCCTGTGGAGGCAGGGCCAGGCAGTGGCAAGTCATGAACCAGTGGAGACAGTGGCAAATCATAAACCAGTCGGACTTAGCCTGTGGAGGCTGGTGGAGACAGTGGCAAGTCATAAACCAGTCGGACTTAGCCTGTGGAGGCAGTTCCAGGCAGTGGCAAGTCATGAACCAGTGGAGACAGTGGCAAATCATAAACCAGTCGGACTTGTCCTGTGGAGGCTGGTGGAGACAGTGGCAAGTCATAAACCAGTCGGACTTAGCCTGTGGAGGCAGGTCCAGGCAGTGGCAAGTCATGAACCAGTGGAGACAGTGGCAAATCATAAACCAGTCGGACTTAGCCTGTGGAGGCTGGTGGAGACAGTGGCAAGTCATAAACCAGTCGCACTTAGCCTGTGGAGGGAAGGTGGAGACAGTGGCAAGTCATAAACCAGTCGGACTTAGCCTGTGGGGGCAGGTCCAGGCAGTGGCAAGTCATGAACCAGTGGAGACAGTGGCAAATCATAAACCAGTCGGACTTAGCCTGTGGAGGCTGGTGGAGACAGTGGCAAGTCATAAACCAGTCGGACTTAGCCTGTGGAGGGAGGTGGAGACAGTGGCAAGTCATAAACCAGTCGGACTTAGCCTGTGGGGGCAGGTCCAGGCAGTGGCAAGTCATAAACCAGTCGGACTTAG
>NW_027309038.1:25000-32500 GCF_047496885.1 Scyliorhinus torazame
ACTTGTCCAAAGAGGAAAGTGGTTTATGACTTGTCCAACTGGTTTATGACTTGTCCAGAGAGGAAACTGGTTTATGACTTGTCCAGAGTGGAAAGTGGTTTATGACTTGTCCAACTGGTTTATGACTTGTCCAGAGAGGAAACTGGTTTATGACTTGTCCAAAGAGGAAAGTGGTTTATGACTTGTCCAACTGGTTTATGACTTGTCCAGAGAGGAAACTGGTTTATGACTTGTCCAAAGAGGAAAGTGGTTTATGACTTGTCCAGAGAAGAAAGTGGTTTATGACTTGTCCAGAGAGGAGAGTGGTTTATGACTTGTCCAACTGGTTTATGACTTGTCCAGAGAGGAAACTGGTTTATGACTTGTCCAGAGTGGAAAGTGGTTTATGACTTGTCCAACTGGTTTATGACTTGTCCAGAGAGGAAACTGGTTTATGACTTGTCCAAAGAGGAAAGTGGTTTATGACTTGTCCAACTGGTTTATGACTTGTCCAGAGTGGAAAGTGGTTTATGACTTGTCCAACTGGTTTATGACTTGTCCAGAGAGGAAACTGGTTTATGACTTGTCCAAAGAGGAAAGTGGTTTATGACTTGTCCAGAGAAGAAAGTGGTTTATGACTTGTCCAGAGAGGAGAGTGGTTTATGACTTGTCCAACTGGTTTATGACTTGGCCAGAGAGGAAACTGGTTTATGACTTGTCCAGAGTGGAAAGTGGTTTATGACTTGTCCAACTGGTTTATGACTTGTCCGGAGAGGAAACTGGTTTATGACTTGTCCAAAGAGGAAAGTGGTTTATGACTTGTCCAACTGGTTTATGACTTGTCCAGAGTGGAAACTGGTTTATGACTTGTCCAACTGGTTTATGACTTGTCCAGAGAGGAAACTGGTTTATGACTTGTCCAAAGAGGAAAGTGGTTTATGACTTGTCCAACTGGTTTATGACTTGTCCAGAGAGGAAACTGGTTTATGACTTGTCCAGAGTGGAAAGTGGTTTATGACTTGTCCAGAGAGGAAACTGGTTTATGACTTGTCCAAAGAGGAAAGTGGTTTATGACTTGTCCAACTGGTTTATGACTTGTCCAGAGAGGAAACTGGTTTATGACTTGTCCAGAGTGGAAAGTGGTTTATGACTTGCCCAATATTGTTTTGGTTAATGAGTTGTCACTTCAACTTGCGGCTGCGGTTTTGCTTGAATAACTGTTGCCGGGCTTAATACACGTCCCAGCGGGCGAATTTGAAGGGGGTGCCCGGGCTTGGGGTCACGTTGGTGGGGTGGTGGAGGGTCTGTGTGCCCTTCGGTCCTGGTCCCGTTGGGAAGGAGGTTGGCGTGCTGCCGAGTGTGCTTCCCCGGACGGGAGGAGCGGTTCAAATCGTGTGCCTTCGGCGGTGGCGGGGAGAGAGCGCAGCTGGGGCGGGTGCGGTGTGGAGACGGAGTCCCTTCTTCCCCGAGGGGGCTAGGGCACTGCCGGTGCGGGTGCAGGCTTACGGCCCGGTGCCTTTTGGTGTTGGGGGTTGCGGTTGGGGTTCGGTTTAGGGTTAGGCGATAGGGTTAGGGATAGGGTTAGGGTTAGGGATAGGGTTAGGCGATAGGGTTAGGGATAGGGTTAGGGTTAGGGTTAGGGATAGGGTTAGGGTTAGGGTTAGGGATAGGGTTAGGGTTAGGGTTAGGGATAGGGTTAGGGTTAGGGATAGGGTTAGGGTTAGGCGATAGGGTTAGGGTTAGGGATAGGGTTAGGGTTAGGCGATAGGGTTAGGGTTAGGGATAGGGTTAGGGTTAGGCGATAGGGTTAGGGTTAGGGATAGGGTTAGGGTTAGGGATAGGGTTAGGGTTAGGGTTAGGGATAGGGTTAGGGTTAGGGATAGGGTTAGGCGATAGGGTTAGGGTTAGGGTTAGGGTTAGGGTTAGGGATAGGGTTAGGGTTAGGGATAGGGTTAGGGTTAGGCGATGGGGTTAGAGCTAGGGTTAGGGTTAGGGTTAGGGATAGGTTTAGGGTTAGGGGATAGGGTTAGGGTTAGGGATAGGGTTAGGGTTAGGGTTAGGGTTAGGCGATAGGGTTAGGGATAGGGTTAGGGTTAGGCGATAGGGTTAGGGATAGGGTTAGGGTTAGGGTTAGGGATAGGGTTAGGGTTAGGGTTAGGGTTAGGGATAGGGTTAGGGTTAGCGTTAGGGATAGGGTTAGGGTTAGGGATAGGGTTAGGGTTAGGGATAGGGTTAGGGTTAGGGATAGGGTTAGGGATAGGGTTAGGGTTAGGCGATGGGGTTAGAGTTAGGGATAGGGTTAGGGTTAGGGTTAGGGATAGGGTTAGGGTTAGGCGATAGGGTTAGGGATACGGTTAGGGGTAGGGATAGGGAGTATCTGGGACGGGCAGAGACTCCTCGGCGGTCCCCCCGGTCCCTGGCGGGCAGACGGACCTCCTGGGCCGGAGGCAGCCTCCGCCGGCGTTACACCCTGTCCCTGGCGGGCAGAGGGACCTCCTGGGCCGGGTGCAGCCTCCGCCGGCGGACCCCCCGGTCCCTGGCGGGCAGAGGGAGCTCCTGGGCCGGGTGCAGCCTCCGGCGGCGGTCCCCCCGGTCCCTGGCGGGCAGAGGGAGCTCCTGGGCCCGGTGCCGCCTCCGCCGGCGGTCCCCCCGGTCCCTGGCGGGCAGAGGGACCTCCTGGGCCGGGTGCAGCCTCCGCCGGAGGACCCCCCGGTCCCTGGCGGGCAGAGGGAGCTACTGGGCCGGGTGCAGCCTCCGGCGGCGGTCCCCCCGGTCACTGGCGGGCAGAGGGAGCTCCTGGGCCCGGTGCAGCCTCCGCCGGCGGTCCCCCCGGTCCCTGGCGGGCAGAGGGAGCTCCTGGGCCGGGTGCAGCCTCCGGCGGCGGTCCCCCCGGCCCCTGGCGGGCAGAGGGAGCTCCTGGGCCCGGTGCAGCCTCCGGCGGCGGTCCCCCCGGCCCCTGGCGGGCAGAGGGAGCTCCTGGGCCCGGTGCAGCCTCCGCCGGCGGTCCGCCCGGTCCCTGGCGGGCAGAGGGACCTCCTGGGCCGGGTGCAGCCTCCGCCGGCGGTCCCCCCGGTCCCTGGCGGGCAGAGGGAGCTCCTGGGCCGGGTGCAGCCTCCGGCGGCGGTCCCCCCGGTCCCTGGCGGGCAGAGGGAGCTCGTGGGCCCGGTGCAGCCTCCGCCGGCGGTCCCCCCGGTCCCTGGCGGGCAGAGTGACCTCCTGGGCCGGGTTCAGCCTCCGCCGGCGGTCCCCCCGGTTCCTGGCGGGCAGAGGGAGCTCCTGGGCCGGGCTCAGCCTCCGCCGGCGGTCCCCCCGGTCCCTGGCGGGCAGAGTGACCTGCTGGGCCCGGTGCAGCCTCCGCCGGCGGTCCCCCCGGTTCCTGGCGGGCAGAGGGAGCTCCTGGGCCCGGTGCAGACTCCCCCGGCGGTGCACCGGTCCCCGGCGGGCAGAGGGCGCTCGTGTACCGGGTGCAGCGTCCGCCGGCGGTGCACCGGTCCCTGGCGGGCTCAGAGAGCGCCTCGGCCGGGGATCGTCTCGTCCCAACGTCCGCCTGGTCCGTGGCCCGCAGGGGGCGCTGTCGGGCGGGGTACGGCCACGGCCCGACGTGCCTCCGGTGGGCTGCGGTCAGTGTGTGCCGCCGTTGGCCGGCTGCGGGGCTTGGTGCTGTTCCAGCCGTGCGTTAGGTGGGCGAACGGCAGGGGGCGCCCCTTGGGCGGGTGGCGGGCCCCGCGCGGGCCAGCCGTGGGGGGTCACGGTCCGCCGCCGGGGCGTCCAAAGGGCGGCGAGAGGCCGTCCGCCGGTGCTGACAAGTCATAAACCAGCGGCGGTGACAAGTCATAAACCAGCGGCGGTGACAAGTCATAAACCAGCGGCGGTGACAAGTCATAAACCAGGACAAGGTTGTTGACGGCGCCGGGCGGCGGCGAAGCGGCTCACCCCGGGGCAGGGTGGCGATTCGAGGAGGGGCGCCCACCCGGCCGCCAAGGCCGCCGCCGGCGGGGGCCGGGGGCGCCGTTTTGAAAAAGAACCGTAGGCCGGATGGGGTCCGATCCACCCACCTTATGCCGACGCCGAGACCTCATTCCCGGCATGACTACCGGTGGTCCGTCCCGCTGGTCTGCCACTTGCGTTTGGCGTCACGAGGGGTTGGCGGGGTACCTGCAGATTGGTAGGAGGTGGAAAATCGAGAAATGGACTTTGGTCGGAAAGGTCCCCTCGAGCCTCCAGGTCTGCGGAGACCGACCCGGGCTGCCGCCCCGCCGGCCGCTCGGCCCGATCGGGCGCGAATTTCTTCCGATTTTCGCCCTTTTTTCGGGTTTTCGGCCGGCGCTCCAAACGGCGGCCCGACGCCCCGCCGAGGCCGGGCACGGCTCCCCGGAGCGCGAGGGACCGGATCAGACCTCGTCGGCACTGGCATGGCCACCGCAACGCTCGGACTTAGCCTGGGGAGGCTGGTCGAGGCGGTGGCAAGTCATGAACCAGTGGAGTCTGGCGGAGACTGTGGCAAGTCATAAACCAGTCGGACTTAGCCTGTGGAGGCTGGTCCAGGCAGCGGCAAGTCATAAACCAGTCGGACTTAGCCTGTGGAGGCAGGTCCAGGCAGTGGCAAGTCATAAACCAGTCGGACTCAGCCTGTGGAGGCAGGGCCAGGCAGTGGCAAGTCATGAACCAGTGGCAAATCATAAACCAGTCGGACTTAGCCTGTGGAGGCAGGGCCAGGCAGTGGCAAGTCATAAACCAGTCGGACTTAGCCTCTGGCGACTTCCAGGAGGTCTATGAGGTCCTGTGCCGCCGCTTTACCGGGGCCAAGGTTGCAGGAGAGCGGAACGGAGGAGTGGATTGGTCCCGCCGATGGGGCACGTGCATATATGAAAAGTGCACCCTACCGTTAGTTAATCACTTGCCCTCGGAAGTGTATGAGGTCGTGTCCAGCCGTGGTACCGGGGACACAGTGGGGGTGTTCCCGCTAAAGGGAGCGGATTGGTCCCGCCGAGCTGCCACTTGCATTTGTGGTCGAGTGTCTCGGACAGCTGGTTAACCACTTGCCCTCGGTAGTGCCGATGAGGTTTTGAAAAAGCCGATCTGCGGGGACTTGGAGCGCCTTCCTCGGATGGACTACCGGGCGCCCTCCCGCCGATTTGCCATTTGCGTTTGGCGTCCCGAGGGGTTGGCGGGGTACCTGCAGATTGGTAGGAGGTGGAAAATCGAGAAATGGACTTTGGTCGGAAAGGTCCCCTCGAGCCTCCAGGTCTGCGGAGACCGACCCGGGCTGCCGCCCCGCCGGCCGCTCGGCCCGATCGGGCGCGAATTCTTTCCGATTTTCGCCCTTTTTTCGGGTTTTCGGCCGGCGCTCCAAACGGCGGCCCGACGCCCCGCCGAGGCCGGGCACGGCTCCCCGCCGCGCAAGGGGCCGTGTTTGCCTTGGTCTGCCTTGGAATTGTCACCAAACGCCCGCGCTTCGCCTGGGGAGGCTGGCCGAGTCGGTGGCAAGTCATGAACCAGTGGAGGCTGGTGGAGACAGTGGCAAATCATAAACCAGTCGGACTTAGCCTGTGGAGGCTGGTGGAGACAGTGGCAAGTCATGAACCAGTGGCAAATCATAAACCAGTCGGACTCAGCCTGTGGAGGCAGGGCCAGGCAGTGGCAAGTCATGAACCAGTGGCAAATCATAAACCAGTCGGACTCAGCCTGTGGAGGCAGGTCCAGGCAGTGGCAAGTCATGAACCAGTGGCAAATCATAAACCAGTCGGACTCAGCCTGTGGAGGCAGGGCCAGGCAGTGGCAAGTCATGAACCAGTGGCAAATCATAAACCAGTCGGACTCAGCCTGTGGAGGCAGGTCCAGGCAGTGGCAAGTCATGAACCAGTGGGAAATCATAAACCAGTCGGACTCAGCCTGTGGAGGCAGGTCCAGGCAGTGGCAAGTCATGAACCAGTGGGAAATCATAAACCAGTCGGACTCAGCCTGTGGAGGCAGGGCCAGGCAGTGGCAAGTCATGAACCAGTGGAGACAGTGGCAAGTCATAAACCAGTCGGACTTAAGCCTGTGGAGGCAGGTCCAGGCAGTGGCAAGTCATGAACCAGTGGCAAATCATAAACCAGTCGGACTCAGCCTGTGGAGGCAGGTCCAGGCAGTGGCAAGTCATGAACCAGTGGCAAATCATAAACCAGTCGGACTCAGCCTGTGGAGGCAGGGCCAGGCAGTGGCAAGTCATGAACCAGTGGCAAATCATAAACCAGTCGGACTCAGCCTGTGGAGGCAGGTCCAGGCAGTGGCAAGTCATGAACCAGTGGGAAATCATAAACCAGTCGGACTCAGCCTGTGGAGGCAGGTCCAGGCAGTGGCAAGTCATGAACCAGTGGCAAATCATAAACCAGTCGGACTCAGCCTGTGGAGGCAGGGCCAGGCAGTGGCAAGTCATGAACCAGTGGAGACAGTGGCAAATCATAAACCAGTCGGACTTAGCCTGTGGAGGCTGGTGGAGACAGTGGCAAGTCATAAACCAGTCGGACTTAGCCTGTGGAGGCAGTTCCAGGCAGTGGCAAGTCATGAACCAGTGGAGACAGTGGCAAATCATAAACCAGTCGGACTTGTCCTGTGGAGGCTGGTGGAGACAGTGGCAAGTCATAAACCAGTCGGACTTAGCCTGTGGAGGCAGGTCCAGGCAGTGGCAAGTCATGAACCAGTGGAGACAGTGGCAAATCATAAACCAGTCGGACTTAGCCTGTGGAGGCTGGTGGAGACAGTGGCAAGTCATAAACCAGTCGCACTTAGCCTGTGGAGGGAAGGTGGAGACAGTGGCAAGTCATAAACCAGTCGGACTTAGCCTGTGGGGGCAGGTCCAGGCAGTGGCAAGTCATGAACCAGTGGAGACAGTGGCAAATCATAAACCAGTCGGACTTAGCCTGTGGAGGCTGGTGGAGACAGTGGCAAGTCATAAACCAGTCGGACTTAGCCTGTGGAGGGAGGTGGAGACAGTGGCAAGTCATAAACCAGTCGGACTTAGCCTGTGGGGGCAGGTCCAGGCAGTGGCAAGTCATAAACCAGTCGGACTTAGCCTCTGGCGACTTCCAGGAGGTCTATGAGGTCCTGTGCCGCCGCTTTACCGGGGCCAAGGTTGCAGGAGAGCGGAACGGAGGAGTGGATTGGTCCCGCCGATGGGGCACGTGCATATATGAAAAGTGCACCCTACCGTTAGTTAATCACTTGCCCTCGGAAGTGTATGAGGTCGTGTCCAGCCGTGGTACCGGGGACACAGTGGGGGTGTTCCCGCTAAGGTGGAGTGGATTGGTCCCGCCGAGCTGCCACTTGCATTTGTGGTCGAGTGTCTCGGACAGCTGGTTAACCACTTGCCCTCGGTAGTGCCGATGAGGTTTTGAAAAAGTCGATTTGCGGGGATTTGGAGCGCCTTCCTCGGATGGACTACCGGGCGACCTCCCGCCGATTTGCCATTTGCATTTGGCGTCACGAGGGGTTGGCGGGGTGCCCGGAGATTTTCGGGAACACGATTTTTAGAACATTTTC
>NW_027309038.1:45000-52500 GCF_047496885.1 Scyliorhinus torazame
GTGGAAAGTGGTTTATGACTTGTCCAACTGGTTTATGACTTGTCCAGAGAGGAAACTGGTTTATGACTTGTCCAAAGAGGAAAGTGGTTTATGACTTGTCCAGAGAAGAAAGTGGTTTATGACTTGTCCAGAGAGGAGAGTGGTTTATGACTTGTCCAACTGGTTTATGACTTGGCCAGAGAGGAAACTGGTTTATGACTTGTCCAGAGTGGAAAGTGGTTTATGACTTGTCCAACTGGTTTATGACTTGTCCGGAGAGGAAACTGGTTTATGACTTGTCCAAAGAGGAAAGTGGTTTATGACTTGTCCAACTGGTTTATGACTTGTCCAGAGTGGAAACTGGTTTATGACTTGTCCAACTGGTTTATGACTTGTCCAGAGAGGAAACTGGTTTATGACTTGTCCAAAGAGGAAAGTGGTTTATGACTTGTCCAACTGGTTTATGACTTGTCCAGAGAGGAAACTGGTTTATGACTTGTCCAGAGTGGAAAGTGGTTTATGACTTGTCCAGAGAGGAAACTGGTTTATGACTTGTCCAAAGAGGAAAGTGGTTTATGACTTGTCCAACTGGTTTATGACTTGTCCAGAGAGGAAACTGGTTTATGACTTGTCCAGAGTGGAAAGTGGTTTATGACTTGCCCAATATTGTTTTGGTTAATGAGTTGTCACTTCAACTTGCGGCTGCGGTTTTGCTTGAATAACTGTTGCCGGGCTTAATACACGTCCCAGCGGGCGAATTTGAAGGGGGTGCCCGGGCTTGGGGTCACGTTGGTGGGGTGGTGGAGGGTCTGTGTGCCCTTCGGTCCTGGTCCCGTTGGGAAGGAGGTTGGCGTGCTGCCGAGTGTGCTTCCCCGGACGGGAGGAGCGGTTCAAATCGTGTGCCTTCGGCGGTGGCGGGGAGAGAGCGCAGCTGGGGCGGGTGCGGTGTGGAGACGGAGTCCCTTCTTCCCCGAGGGGGCTAGGGCACTGCCGGTGCGGGTGCAGGCTTACGGCCCGGTGCCTTTTGGTGTTGGGGGTTGCGGTTGGGGTTCGGTTTAGGGTTAGGCGATAGGGTTAGGGATAGGGTTAGGGTTAGGGATAGGGTTAGGCGATAGGGTTAGGGATAGGGTTAGGGTTAGGGTTAGGGATAGGGTTAGGGTTAGGGTTAGGGATAGGGTTAGGGTTAGGGTTAGGGATAGGGTTAGGGTTAGGGATAGGGTTAGGGTTAGGCGATAGGGTTAGGGTTAGGGATAGGGTTAGGGTTAGGCGATAGGGTTAGGGTTAGGGATAGGGTTAGGGTTAGGCGATAGGGTTAGGGTTAGGGATAGGGTTAGGGTTAGGGATAGGGTTAGGGTTAGGGTTAGGGATAGGGTTAGGGTTAGGGATAGGGTTAGGCGATAGGGTTAGGGTTAGGGTTAGGGTTAGGGTTAGGGATAGGGTTAGGGTTAGGGATAGGGTTAGGGTTAGGCGATGGGGTTAGAGCTAGGGTTAGGGTTAGGGTTAGGGATAGGTTTAGGGTTAGGGGATAGGGTTAGGGTTAGGGATAGGGTTAGGGTAGGGTTAGGGTTAGGCGATAGGGTTAGGGATAGGGTTAGGGTTAGGCGATAGGGTTAGGGATAGGGTTAGGGTTAGGGTTAGGGATAGGGTTAGGGTTAGGGTTAGGGTTAGGGATAGGGTTAGGGTTAGCGTTAGGGATAGGGTTAGGGTTAGGGATAGGGTTAGGGTTAGGGATAGGGTTAGGGTTAGGATAGGGTTAGGGATAGGGTTAGGGTTAGGCGATGGGGTTAGAGTTAGGGATAGGGTTAGGGTTAGGGTTAGGGATAGGGTTAGGGTTAGGCGATAGGGTTAGGGATACGGTTAGGGGTAGGGATAGGGAGTATCTGGGACGGGCAGAGACTCCTCGGCGGTCCCCCCGGTCCCTGGCGGGCAGACGGACCTCCTGGGCCGGAGGCAGCCTCCGCCGGCGTTACACCCTGTCCCTGGCGGGCAGAGGGACCTCCTGGGCCGGGTGCAGCCTCCGCCGGCGGACCCCCCGGTCCCTGGCGGGCAGAGGGAGCTCCTGGGCCGGGTGCAGCCTCCGGCGGCGGTCCCCCCGGTCCCTGGCGGGCAGAGGGAGCTCCTGGGCCCGGTGCCGCCTCCGCCGGCGGTCCCCCCCGGTCCCTGGCGGGCAGAGGGACCTCCTGGGCCGGGTGCAGCCTCCGCCGGAGGACCCCCCGGTCCCTGGCGGGCAGAGGGAGCTACTGGGCCGGGTGCAGCCTCCGGCGGCGGTCCCCCCGGTCACTGGCGGGCAGAGGGAGCTCCTGGGCCCGGTGCAGCCTCCGCCGGCGGTCCCCCCGGTCCCTGGCGGGCAGAGGGAGCTCCTGGGCCGGGTGCAGCCTCCGGCGGCGGTCCCCCCGGCCCCTGGCGGGCAGAGGGAGCTCCTGGGCCCGGTGCAGCCTCCGGCGGCGGTCCCCCCGGCCCCTGGCGGGCAGAGGGAGCTCCTGGGCCCGGTGCAGCCTCCGCCGGCGGTCCGCCCGGTCCCTGGCGGGCAGAGGGACCTCCTGGGCCGGGTGCAGCCTCCGCCGGCGGTCCCCCCGGTCCCTGGCGGGCAGAGGGAGCTCCTGGGCCGGGTGCAGCCTCCGGCGGCGGTCCCCCCGGTCCCTGGCGGGCAGAGGGAGCTCGTGGGCCCGGTGCAGCCTCCGCCGGCGGTCCCCCCGGTCCCTGGCGGGCAGAGTGACCTCCTGGGCCGGGTTCAGCCTCCGCCGGCGGTCCCCCCGGTTCCTGGCGGGCAGAGGGAGCTCCTGGGCCGGGCT
The DNA here is from genome assembly GCF_047496885.1 of Scyliorhinus torazame. Classification (NCBI taxonomy): domain Eukaryota; kingdom Metazoa; phylum Chordata; class Chondrichthyes; order Carcharhiniformes; family Scyliorhinidae; genus Scyliorhinus; species Scyliorhinus torazame. The sequence continues at coordinate 47,772 of NW_027309038.1, forward strand.
CAGCCTCCGCCGGCGGTCCCCCCGGTCCCTGGCGGGCAGAGTGACCTGCTGGGCCCGGTGCAGCCTCCGCCGGCGGTCCCCCCGGTTCCTGGCGGGCAGAGGGAGCTCCTGGGCCCGGTGCAGACTCCCCGGCGGTGCACCGGTCCCCGGCGGGCAGAGGGCGCTCGTGTACCGGGTGCAGCGTCCGCCGGCGGTGCACCGGTCCCTGGCGGGCTCAGAGAGCGCCTCGGCCGGGGATCGTCTCGTCCCAACGTCCGCCTGGTCCGTGGCCCGCAGGGGGCGCTGTCGGGCGGGGTACGGCCACGGCCCGACGTGCCTCCGGTGGGCTGCGGTCAGTGTGTGCCGCCGTTGGCCGGCTGCGGGGCTTGGTGCTGTTCCAGCCGTGCGTTAGGTGGGCGAACGGCAGGGGGCGCCCCTTGGGCGGGTGGCGGGCCCCGCGCGGGCCAGCCGTGGGGGGTCACGGTCCGCCGCCGGGGCGTCCAAAGGGCGGCGAGAGGCCGTCCGCCGGTGCTGACAAGTCATAAACCAGCGGCGGTGACAAGTCATAAACCAGCGGCGGTGACAAGTCATAAACCAGCGGCGGTGACAAGTCATAAACCAGGACAAGGTTGTTGACGGCGCCGGGCGGCGGCGAAGCGGCTCACCCCGGGGCAGGGTGGCGATTCGAGGAGGGGCGCCCACCCGGCCGCCAAGGCCGCCGCCGGCGGGGGCCGGGGGCGCCGTTTTGAAAAAGAACCGTAGGCCGGATGGGGTCCGATCCACCCACCTTATGCCGACGCCGAGACCTCATTCCCGGCATGACTACCGGTGGTCCGTCCCGCTGGTCTGCCACTTGCGTTTGGCGTCACGAGGGGTTGGCGGGGTACCTGCAGATTGGTAGGAGGTGGAAAATCGAGAAATGGACTTTGGTCGAAAGGTCCCCTCGAGCCTCCAGGTCTGCGGAGACCGACCCGGGCTGCCGCCCCGCCGGCCGCTCGGCCCGATCGGGCGCGAATTTCTTCCGATTTTCGCCCTTTTTTCGGGTTTTCGGCCGGCGCTCCAAACGGCGGCCCGACGCCCCGCCGAGGCCGGGCACGGCTCCCCGGAGCGCGAGGGACCGGATCAGACCTCGTCGGCACTGGCATGGCCACCGCAACGCTCGGACTTAGCCTGGGGAGGCTGGTCGAGGCGGTGGCAAGTCATGAACCAGTGGAGTCTGGCGGAGACTGTGGCAAGTCATAAACCAGTCGGACTTAGCCTGTGGAGGCTGGTCCAGGCAGCGGCAAGTCATAAACCAGTCGGACTTAGCCTGTGGAGGCAGGTCCAGGCAGTGGCAAGTCATAAACCAGTCGGACTCAGCCTGTGGAGGCAGGGCCAGGCAGTGGCAAGTCATGAACCAGTGGCAAATCATAAACCAGTCGGACTTAGCCTGGAGGCAGGGCCAGGCAGTGGCAAGTCATAAACCAGTCGGACTTAGCCTCTGGCGACTTCCAGGAGGTCTATGAGGTCCTGTGCCGCCGCTTTACCGGGGCCAAGGTGCAGGAGAGCGGAACGGAGGAGTGGATTGGTCCCGCCGATGGGGCACGTGCATATATGAAAAGTGCACCCTACCGTTAGTTAATCACTTGCCCTCGGAAGTGTATGAGGTCGTGTCCAGCCGTGGTACCGGGGACACAGTGGGGGTGTTCCCGCTAAAGGGAGCGGATTGGTCCCGCCGAGCTGCCACTTGCATTTGTGGTCGAGTGTCTCGGACAGCTGGTTAACCACTTGCCCTCGGTAGTGCCGATGAGGTTTTGAAAAAGCCGATCTGCGGGGACTTGGAGCGCCTTCCTCGGATGGACTACCGGGCGCCCTCCCGCCGATTTGCCATTTGCGTTTGGCGTCCCGAGGGGTTGGCGGGGTACCTGCAGATTGGTAGGAGGTGGAAAATCGAGAAATGGACTTTGGTCGGAAAGGTCCCCTCGAGCCTCCAGGTCTGCGGAGACCGACCCGGGCTGCCGCCCCGCCGGCCGCTCGGCCCGATCGGGCGCGAATTCTTTCCGATTTTCGCCCTTTTTTCGGGTTTTCGGCCGGCGCTCCAAACGGCGGCCCGACGCCCCGCCGAGGCCGGGCACGGCTCCCCGCCGCGCAAGGGGCCGTGTTTGCCTTGGTCTGCCTTGGAATTGTCACCAAACGCCCGCGCTTCGCCTGGGGAGGCTGGCCGAGTCGGTGGCAAGTCATGAACCAGTGGAGGCTGGTGGAGACAGTGGCAAATCATAAACCAGTCGGACTTAGCCTGTGGAGGCTGGTGGAGACAGTGGCAAGTCATGAACCAGTGGCAAATCATAAACCAGTCGGACTCAGCCTGTGGAGGCAGGGCCAGGCAGTGGCAAGTCATGAACCAGTGGCAAATCATAAACCAGTCGGACTCAGCCTGTGGAGGCAGGTCCAGGCAGTGGCAAGTCATGAACCAGTGGCAAATCATAAACCAGTCGGACTCAGCCTGTGGAGGCAGGGCCAGGCAGTGGCAAGTCATGAACCAGTGGCAAATCATAAACCAGTCGGACTCAGCCTGTGGAGGCAGGTCCAGGCAGTGGCAAGTCATGAACCAGTGGGAAATCATAAACCAGTCGGACTCAGCCTGTGGAGGCAGGTCCAGGCAGTGGCAAGTCATGAACCAGTGGGAAATCATAAACCAGTCGGACTCAGCCTGTGGAGGCAGGGCCAGGCAGTGGCAAGTCATGAACCAGTGGAGACAGTGGCAAGTCATAAACCAGTCGGACTTAAGCCTGTGGAGGCAGGTCCAGGCAGTGGCAAGTCATGAACCAGTGGCAAATCATAAACCAGTCGGACTCAGCCTGTGGAGGCAGGTCCAGGCAGTGGCAAGTCATGAACCAGTGGCAAATCATAAACCAGTCGGACTCAGCCTGTGGAGGCAGGGCCAGGCAGTGGCAAGTCATGAACCAGTGGCAAATCATAAACCAGTCGGACTCAGCCTGTGGAGGCAGGTCCAGGCAGTGGCAAGTCATGAACCAGTGGGAAATCATAAACCAGTCGGACTCAGCCTGTGGAGGCAGGTCCAGGCAGTGGCAAGTCATGAACCAGTGGCAAATCATAAACCAGTCGGACTCAGCCTGTGGAGGCAGGGCCAGGCAGTGGCAAGTCATGAACCAGTGGAGACAGTGGCAAATCATAAACCAGTCGGACTTAGCCTGTGGAGGCTGGTGGAGACAGTGGCAAGTCATAAACCAGTCGGACTTAGCCTGTGGAGGCAGTTCCAGGCAGTGGCAAGTCATGAACCAGTGGAGACAGTGGCAAATCATAAACCAGTCGGACTTGTCCTGTGGAGGCTGGTGGAGACAGTGGCAAGTCATAAACCAGTCGGACTTAGCCTGTGGAGGCAGGTCCAGGCAGTGGCAAGTCATGAACCAGTGGAGACAGTGGCAAATCATAAACCAGTCGGACTTAGCCTGTGGAGGCTGGTGGAGACAGTGGCAAGTCATAAACCAGTCGCACTTAGCCTGTGGAGGGAAGGTGGAGACAGTGGCAAGTCATAAACCAGTCGGACTTAGCCTGTGGGGCAGGTCCAGGCAGTGGCAAGTCATGAACCAGTGGAGACAGTGGCAAATCATAAACCAGTCGGACTTAGCCTGTGGAGGCTGGTGGAGACAGTGGCAAGTCATAAACCAGTCGGACTTAGCCTGTGGAGGGAGGTGGAGACAGTGGCAAGTCATAAACCAGTCGGACTTAGCCTGTGGGGGCAGGTCCAGGCAGTGGCAAGTCATAAACCAGTCGGACTTAGCCTCTGGCGACTTCCAGGAGGTCTATGAGGTCCTGTGCCGCCGCTTTACCGGGGCCAAGGTTGCAGGAGAGCGGAACGGAGGAGTGGATTGGTCCCGCCGATGGGGCACGTGCATATATGAAAAGTGCACCCTACCGTTAGTTAATCACTTGCCCTCGGAAGTGTATGAGGTCGTGTCCAGCCGTGGTACCGGGGACACAGTGGGGGTGTTCCCGCTAAGGTGGAGTGGATTGGTCCCGCCGAGCTGCCACTTGCATTTGTGGTCGAGTGTCTCGGACAGCTGGTTAACCACTTGCCCTCGGTAGTGCCGATGAGGTTTTGAAAAAGTCGATTTGCGGGGATTTGGAGCGCCTTCCTCGGATGGACTACCGGGCGACCTCCCGCCGATTTGCCATTTGCATTTGGCGTCACGAGGGGTTGGCGGGGTGCCCGGAGATTTTCGGGAACACGATTTTTAGAACATTTTCTGGCAGCGGTAGCACTTTGAAAGTACCCAGGAAAGTGCTACTTTGAGGTACGGTCCCGATTTCAAATCGAAGGCCTTACCAATGAGCACTCGGAAGTCCTCAAGGGGTTTTAGCAACAATTTTGACGGACTTTTCGAACTCATTTGCCGGCCTAAAAATCGGTCAGAGTCCGAGCCGGCGGTAACTCTGATACAAACAATGTGTTTCTGTGAACTCTTGTGTGAGAAACATACTTGTAAAAAAAACAGACAAAGTGTTTTTTCTGTGGCGAGAGAGAAACACTTACAAAGTTTTTAATGGCGAGAAAACAAAGACACAATTATATATATATATATCCTTGTACAATAATTCAAGAAGAGACAGACATATATGGTAGAAGACACATTATAAAATGTCTGTCGAGGTTTAGCCTTTGTGACTGGGCACCTCTTGTCTTGTTTTCGGGCACACCTGGAGGCCAGGGTGCCCAAGTCTGTTTTCAGGCGACGCGGGGCGCGGCGTT